>NW_007361047.1:399733-401034 GCF_000149035.1 Colletotrichum graminicola M1.001
TACCTAAAGGAGGGAAAATAATAATCTATATAGGTTAAATTATAGGGATTATAATAGTTAATTAATTAATTCTGTTATATGTTATATAACTATTATAAAATCCTATAGGAATAGGGAAATCCCCCTATTTCTTAGTTAGGGAAATCCTAGGCTAATCCTAGTAATATTATTAGGAAAATTACTATTAAAGTAGGGCAATTTTACTACCTATTTCCTAATAATTTACTATAGTATAACTATATATTTAATAGTAAATTTATATATAATTCTACTATATTTAATACACCCCCTTAGTATTAGTAATATAGTAATTACTATAAGGCCTAACGTATATAATAAGTAAGTTAATTAGATAAGTAAAGTAATTAGCCTACTATAACTACCTTATAGAGATAATAAAGAACTAATAATAATATAGTTAAATTAATTTAAACTACTTAGAATCCTTTACTTCTAATATCTCTTTATTAAACTAATACGTTTATACGTTATATCTAGTGTTCCTATAGGTGCTATAACGCTATTAACTTATTTCTATCCTTAGTCTATAACTACTACTCTAATACGTTTCCTCTTATACTTAGGCTATAGCCTCTCTCTATAACTAAATATCTTATATATTAGCTATAGTAAGACTTCTTTTTTATCTAAAGTAAATTTTTTTAGTTTTTTTATATTAGTTAAGTAGGTTATTTTTCTCTTAAAGGCTTTTAACTTTAGCTCCTAATAAAGTATTTTTATATATATATCTTAATACTTTTTTAAGAATATACTTAGTAGCTATTAAACTATATATTAAGAAGCTATTTAAATAATTAATAAAGTAATTCTTAATAAAAGTTCCTTAAGAATTTATTTTTAATATAGTATATAGTGTTTAAGAAGTCTAAGCTAGGGGTATTATTAGGAGGGACCTAAAGGTATTAAAGCAGGGTAAGGTAATTAGCCTAGAGTAAGGTAGTATGCAGGCTAATTAGAAGATCCTAATCCTAATTAAGTATAGGGATATAAGCTAGCGTTAATAGGTTTAGAGATATATATATAGAATTTATCCTTTATGCTTATACCTACCTTCTAATTAAACTAAAGCCTCTCTATAATTTACCTTTAATTATAATAACATAAGATAATTAGGAGTAATTACTTACCTAATTAGGGTATAATTATACTTAATCTTATAGTTTAATACTTATAATTAATATTAATTCTAAATAAATTAAGATAATTTATATACTAATTAGTAAGGAATTTTATATTCCCCCCGTGGTTATAGTGTTTTATATAGTTACTCACTATAAGAG
>NW_007361048.1:0-166193 GCF_000149035.1 Colletotrichum graminicola M1.001
ATACCTTAAATAACTATAATTTATTCTTTATTACTAGGCTATACTATTTTTATATTTAAACGTCTTTTAGAGCTTATAATAACTATTCTAGATATAATCTAGCCTATTATAAAGCTAGTCTTATTAAAGTTATAGATATCTAACTCTATAATACTATATTCTATAATTATATTTACTATAAGAAAGAACTATATATTTATTATATTAAGATCTTTATATTAGGCTTTCTTATAGTTATACTTATAAAAGATATATTTAAAGCTTTAGTGTTTATTTAATAAGGTTTAAGGCCTAACGCTTACTAACTAAAGGTATATTATAGTTAGTAAGTAGTTAATTAGCTATTTCT
The DNA here is from genome assembly GCF_000149035.1 of Colletotrichum graminicola M1.001. Taxonomy (NCBI): domain Eukaryota; kingdom Fungi; phylum Ascomycota; class Sordariomycetes; order Glomerellales; family Glomerellaceae; genus Colletotrichum; species Colletotrichum graminicola. The sequence continues at coordinate 350 of NW_007361048.1, forward strand.
TTAATACTACTAAGGTAGAGAGGAAATAATTAAGAATCTAGGTTAAGAATAAACTTAACTAGCTTTCTCTCTTTAAGTTCTATTAAATTCTATAAGTTAGGTATAATATTATATTATAATAGTATACTTTTTAATTAATATATTACTAAATTATAAATAACGTTATATATCTTTACTATAGCTTAAATACTAAGTTTTAGATCTTTTTTATATATATAGATAGCTAGCTATACCTAAGCTTTATTTTAAGTTCATTTTATTATTAATAGTAGAAACATAAAAAAGAAAGGTTAGATAGTTATATAGTTATAGTTTAGTAGTGCGCTTACTTATTTAGTGCGCTTACTTATTATATATATTAAATTAAGCTCTTAAATAAATATTAAAATTAAAAATAAAATATCTGTATATTACTTTATTATCTTGAGAATATAAAGCTTATTAATAACTAAAGTAATAAGTAATATTAAATTAAGAAATTAGGTTAGTAGTAATACCTTATAGCACTAGCCTACCCTTTCTTTATAGTGTAGAAGTATAAAGAGGATAAAATAAAGTATATAAAGTATATAGTAGTTAATATAGAGCTACTTAATAAATAAGCTATACCTAATATATATCTTCTCTTAGGCTAAAAAGATATTATATAATCTCTTTAAGGTAAAAAAAAAGTTAATAGTTTCTAATACGTTAAGGTCTTTTTACTAACTTAGTATATACTTACTATATTATAAAATTATTAGCTATAGGCACTTAACTAAATAGGGCTTAATAGTAGTTATTAGTGTATTATAAGACTTAAGCTTATAGATTCTCTTCATATACATAGGACGCAGACAGAATCTACAGTATGAGTAGGTTACTAGGCGTTTAGCGACTAATTACTAAGAGGTATAGCTGCTGCTATAAATCTTATTATAATTACTCCCCTCCTTATAAGGCTTTGTTTTAAAGCTGTTACGTGACTTTCTATAATAATCTTATAATAATAAAAGAACAAAGCCTCTTGATTAGCTCTAAATAGCTTTACATCTACCTTATTAACTATATTAGATCTTATTATTATTTATAATCTAGCTATTTTATTATTTTTATTTATAATATAGGTATACTTTATAACCTTATTTAGTAATATGTTAGTAAATAGTTACTAGGTTCAATTATTAGATACAAAATAGTTATATAAGGTAAATATATATTAATAAGCTACCTACCTCATTTTCTCCTAACTATTAGTTACTTAAGTAAAAAGTTTTTCTTACTACTAGCTGCTTATTTCTTTTTTTCTTTCTCCTTTTTCTTTTTATAACTTAGTAACCTTTCTATAATTTCTTATTATTATAGCTTTATCTTATAATCTTCCTTTTACGCTTTTTACTTAGTTATTTCTTTTAATTCCTATTTTTATTTCACTTACCTAGTTCTTACTAAACCCTTACTATAATATCTATTATTTTCTATATTTAGATAGTTATTCACTATAACTATAATCCTTATAAGGCCTTCTATAGCCTTAAGGGGGATGCTCCTTATATCTATTATCTATTTAGTATATATTATAGTATTACTAGACTTATCTACGTTACTAGCTATTACGTTACTAAGTATATCCTCTACTAAGTAGAAAAGAAAAATACCTTATAGTATATTACTATACTATTAGTAAGTTATTATTACTATTTACTAATATTATATTAGGTTCTTTAAGAGATTTTTAGTGCTATATAGTATAGTTAGAATATAATAATATTTTATTATAAGCTTAAGGCTAAAAGTAAGCTTAGCTCTCTTAATTATAGCTATATTATCTTTACTTTTACTTATTACTTTACTATATAAAAGCCTGTTAGTAACTATATTACTAACCCCTTAGTAAGTAGTTATAAGGTCTACCTAGAACAGGTAACCCTCTAGAAGCTTTCTTCTTTTTATAAGTATATAGCTCTTATAATCTAAATCTTAGTACGTTTTAGTAAGCTACTAGTAGTTATTTTATAACTAACCCCTATTTCCTTTTTATCTAGGCTAGCCTCCTTAATAATCTAAAGAAGGATAAGGTTTACTTTTATCTATATACTTTTTAGCCTATATACTTATATAATAATAGCTAGGCTTTTACCTTAAAAAGGACTTTAGATAGGCTTAAGAAGTATAATACTTATACTATTTAAGGTAATAAAATTAAGTATATTAATACCTTTACTTAGCTTAAGAAGTCTTACTATTTTATTAGTAACTATTTAGTAAATAACGTCCCCTTATATATTATTACTATTTATAGTGCTAGCCTTATTAGCTATAGCTATAGTACTATAACCTCTAGTAAGCACTACAGCCTTAAGACTACTTATATTCCTAGTAGTAAAAATAAGATCCTCTTAAAGTCTAATATAGATACTAACTTTAATACTCCTAAGTCTTTTTCTACTTATACTTATACTTATAAGTGTTAGTAATAGCTTAGTAAGGCCTTTATAAACTACCTTTATTATAATATTAACTATTACCTAAATATTAGCAGTATAGATTAACACTAAATAGCTTAAATAACTATAGCTAATTTACTATAGATCTACTAGATCTATAGGGATATTACGTAGTAGGTTTACTACTGTAAAGGTATAGGTAGTATGCCACGCCTGTCAATAGACTATTCTAGCATTACTAAAAGATTAATTAGTTTAGGCACTAAGTGCCTGAAATACACCACACATGGCCTTATAAAAGGTAACTAGGCTAACCCCTTATAATTACCCCCCTTCTAATGCGACGCGTCCTAAGTCGCTTTAGGCCTACATACACGCACTGGCGCCAGTAACCGTGCGCTGGAGCACAAGGTCATGTTAACCCCAAAGGCCCTAGGCGCCTGGCGCCTGGCGACAGCTAGGGGGCCCCCAGCTGGCGCTAGGCTTGCCTATCGCATATCAGTCCCTCTAAGCCTAACGTAAGCTACCCCTCATTCATGCCCAGCCAACCAACCTATTGATTAATGACCTCCAGCCCCTTAAGGCCTACACTAAAGAGAGCGCGCGACAGTCAGGATTTAAACCTAGCCCCTGTCTAGCCAGAAGACCCACTTAGTGCCTAAATAATTAGAAAGGTATAGGTGGTGTGCTACGCCTGTTAATAGACTATTTTAGTATTGCTAAAAGATTAATTAGTTTAGGCACTAAGTGCCTGAAATGCACTACATATGGCCTTATAAAAAGAACTAGGCTAACCCCTTATAACTACGTAATTCTATAATAGTTTCTTTTCCTTTACGTATAATTTAGAACTAGTACTTACCCTAATTATTTGTTATTACCTATTAATATATATAGTTAACTATATTACCACCCTAGTAATAACTAACACTAATTAGTAGTTAAACTTTATAGTAACTACTACTATAAGATACTATAGATTAGTAAGGTAACATAAGAAGTAGTAATTTTTTTACTATTAATTATCTATAGAGGCCTAGAGTAGGCTTTACTAAAAGATCCCTTTATAAATACCCCTATAATAAGGTTATACTATACGCCCTTCTAGGTTAATTACTAAAATAATAATACCTAACCTTCTATAGTTAGTAAAGGCCTAGTAATTTATATTTATATATATAAGCCTTATTACTTTATAAGAGGTAACTCTTAACTATAAAAAACACCTTACTTTATATACTAATTTACTATTAATTAGTAACTATTTACCTTTTATGTTCCTTTTATTATAAGCCTAAGAGCTTACTAACTTTCTTTTTTTATATTTTTTATTATTAACGTAAGCCTTTCCTTTTTTAAGTTTTTATCTAACTATAAGTCTTTATAGTTACCTATACTACTAGTAGTAAATCCCCTAACAGACGTATACGCCCTTTAGTAATAGCTAGGGAAAACGCCTATAACTAAGGGGTAGTTAGGCTAATAGAGGTTAAATATAAGTAAGTAATTAAGATAAGTAACTATAATAATATAGTAAGTAGTGCCTATAGTATAGCTAAAGCCTAAGAAGTAAGGGGAAATTACTTAGAATACGTACTACTACCTAACACTACTAAGTAAGTAGAGGTAATCTAAAGCACCTATAAGGTGCCTAAAAGGCTTAAGGATTACGTTCTTACTGCCTAATAGTAAAAAGACTATATTATAAAGTTACTATAAGACCTTATAACTACTAAGTAAAAGAATATACTTACTACTATTACTATAGCTAATATTACTAAATATAAGCGCTTAAATAATATATATAAAATCCTTTATAAGAAGGTATAAAATAACTTTAAAGATTAGTTAATTAATAATTTTAAGCTACTACCTTATAAGATTATTATAAGATTATATAACTACTTTACTAGCTATAAGGTATAAATTAATTAGTTAAATAACTTTATAGTTATATTATATATTTATAAGGCTATAAACGATAAGTTACCTACTATATAGGATAAAAAGATAATTATAACTACTATATAAAGAGTTAAAGGATTTAGGAAGTAGGTAATAGGTTATAATTTCTATAAGATTATTACTAGTATAGTAGTGTTACTTATTATAGCTATTACTATAGTATAAGAGGCTAAATAAGTAATTACTTATAAATTACTAGTATTTAACTAGGTAACCTTATATAATAATTTATTATTTATACCTCTTTTACTCTTATTACTATAGAAACCCTAAGTAATAGTCGTAATTTATAAGGATTAAGTCTAACTATATCCCTTATACGTAATAACGCTAGCTAAGCCTGCTAGTACTATAAGTAAGTAAAGTGTCCTAACGCTAAGGTAATTAATAGACTTAATAAAGTTCTGTATAAATAATCTAGGTTTCATATATAGTAGTAGCCTATATAAGACTATTAACTTAAAATTACTATTTTTTTATAACCTTTATATTTATATAGGTATACTATAAAACTATAATAGTGTAGTAGTAATAGTAATAGTTAAAAGTAAGCTATATAAGTATTATACTACCTTATTACTTAGTTATTTTAATAGTTTTAATATAATAATAGTAAAGATTAAATAACGCTTTAAAGGTAATAAAGTCTACTTTTTACGCCTTACTATACTTTACTATACCTCTTTTAATTTAATTACTAGAGAAAACGCTAGTAAGAGTAAGCTTAAGTTGCTTAAAGCACTTATTATATAAATTACCTAGCTAGTATAAGTAACTACTTATAATAGCACCTTATATGATAAAGATTATTATAAATAATTACTTACTTATTACTATAGTGTGTCTAAATACTTTATTACTACCCTTAACTTACTTACTACCTTTAGTAGCTATTATATATAACAATATAGTAGTGTAGTAAATTTACTTCTTTACTATAATTTATAGCTATAATACCTTACTAATAGTAATTATAATAATAACTAATACTAAGTTAACTATAAGTATAATAGCTAATATAACTATAAGGTAGACCCCTAGAGATAGTAAGGCTATTTATAAGGCCCTCTATAGTTAGCTAGTAGTAAGGCACTACCTAGTAGTAATCTATTTAAAAGGGCTTTATCTATAAGTAATTAGGATATTAGTTAACTAAATATATAAAAGAGAAGTAATAAGCCTTTTTTATATAGTATAAAAGCACCTACTTTATATAGGCTTTAAAGGCTACTTTTAGTTACTTTTTTATTAACTATAGGGTTAATAAGCTAATTTATCTTAAAGAAGTAAGTAAAAATAGTAAAACTTACTTATTAGATAGTAAAAACTATAAGTCTACTATGTTTTTTACTATAACTATATACTTTAGTAAGTAATTAATTAATAGCCTATTAACTTATAAGAAGTTATATAACTAAGTAACGTCTTATACTATTACTTATAAAAATCTATATAAAAAAGAATTACCTAATATAACTATAAAAAGTAGTAATATCTTTATATTTAATAACTACTACTTTATGTCTACCTTTTAAGGTATTATACCTAATATAGGTATAGCTAAGATATCTATAGCTAGCTAGTAGTAGTACTTTACTCTTAAAAAACACCTTAGTAAGGAGATCTTACTAGATACTACTTATACTAGTAAAGTAATAATTTACTTTAGTAGTAGGGATTACTATAAATCCTTAAGGTAATCTATATACTTATACTAGTTAATAAGCTTGTTTTTTATATAATAATAAGTAATATACTATTTCTTTTTTACCTATAAGATATAAATTACTATAGTATAAAATTAAATATCCTTACTAACTAGCTTATTAAGAATAAGATTATTATACCTATTACTTAAAAATAAGGCTATATATAAATCCTTTTAGATCTACTTAAGACTACTATTATAGAGTAATACTTAACTAATAGTAAATTACACTAGATTTACTATAGATTTAGCTACTTATTAGTAAATTATCTTTATAAGTTACTTAAATAAGTAGGTAAGTTAACCTCCCTTACTACGCTTAAAGAGATTAATAAGTACTACTATTACTACTAACTTAACATAAAAGCCCCTAGTTACTTTAAATTTATATTATATAATAACTATAAATTTAACTATAAAATCTTCATTAATATAATATATATAGATAGTAATAAGCTTATACTTTATATAGTTAACTTAGCTACTACGTTTAATATAGTAAGATTCTTATATTTAGTTACTATAAAGTATATATAAGAGGCACTATAAGTATACTAAATTAATATATATCTTAGCCTATATAATTAGATTACTACTAACGCTAGCCTAAACTTTTATATAGCTAGATTTAAACACGCTGCCTATATATTATTTATTAAGGTTAATAAACTGCTTATTAAGGCCTATTAATTTATTAGTAAAGTTAAGTAATACTATACTACCTTTTACTATATATATAAGATTATCTATTTAGATAGTAATTATAAGCCTAAAGTTACCTTTTAAGTAGTAGTTAAAGCTATTAATAATACTACTAGCCGTAACAGCCTTATACTAACCCTACTTATTTTTAGTATATACCCCTATATTATAGATAATTTACTACCTGCCCTTTCTACTACGTAGCGCACTAAAGTAGTAAAAAAAGCTATAAATATAGTATAGTAAATCTACACTAGGAGATAAGTATAGGATATACTAGTAATATATAATAGCCTAGATATAATAAATACTATAGCGCTACCTCTTTAATTACTTATCTATATATAGTATAAAAAAGATAGCTAATAAGGCCTATTTTACTTACTTATTAATAATAGTACTACCTATAATATAAATTACTTTATAGCCTATATAATTTTTATATTACTATAGTAAAGCTATACTATATAGTATAAAAAGAAGTTTAATTAGTACTTTTATCTATAATAGCTAAAAAAAGTAATAATCCTATATAAATATTAAAAAAAGCCTATAATAGCTAGTAAATCTATAGAGAAAATATATAATACTATTATTATTAATAATAAGCTACCCCTATAGTAAGGCTATAGCTGCCTATAAAAGAACCTAATTACTATATTCTTTAATAAGATATACTTTACTATTAACGTCTTTAATATATACCTTACTATAAAGGAGGAAGCTAACTATACACTTACTATTAAACTATATAAAAAAGCTATTATTACTACGCTTAGTAAGCCTTTTAAAGAATCTAATAAAGTAGAGGTAAAAGCCCTTATTAACTATAGTGTATTTTATATTATTATCTATAATAAGAAAACGTATAGTAACGTATAGATCTTTAAGTTATATATAGTATCTAAGGTTAAAAAGAAAAATAAGTAACTATATAAGAAATTATAGTTAGTTATCTTATACTAATAATAGTAAGAAAATAATTCTTATATAGTTACTTATAATCTAATAAATAGCTTAGTAACTAATCTTTACTTTTACTTTTTTACTTTTATAATATAGATTTTACTTCTAGTTATATAATATTACCTAGGTATATACCTAATCTATAATACTACTTAACTATATTATTCTTATAAGACTTTTTATATAAATCTACTATCTTTACCTTAGTAACTTTATTATAAAGGTAATAAAGCCGCTTTATAGTATTACTAAGGCAGGCACCTACTAATAAGCTATATATAACTACTACTATAAAGAGAATGTCTAGATAAATTTATTAACCTTTAACCCCTACCTACTTATTTTATTAGCTAATAATAAGGATTTTAGCCTTATTAGTATATAAATAGATAATATAATTAGCCTTATAAATAATAGATTCTCTACTTATAAGGAGAAGAAGCTTAAGAAGGTAACTTTTACTATAAAGCCTAAATAACTATTAACTATTAATAATTTTATTACTTTTAATAGTAGCGTGCTTTCTTTTAGCTATAATAGTAAAATAAACTTTTACTAAAAAGATTAAGGTAAGAAGCTTTAGCCTGTTAATATAAATTTACTTACTACTAAGTAAGATTTTATTTTATAAAAGGCCTATAAGGTATATATTATATTAATCTGCTAACCTAAGGCTTACTTTAACTACTTAGTTACTATATAACACTAAGAGCTTATAAAGAAGGAGATAAAGGCTCTTAATTACTAGATTAAATAGTAAATAAGTTACCTTAACTACAGCCTGCTTTTTTAGCTAATTAACCTTATAACTATAAAGCTTTTTATCTTTATTAATAGCTTATTTATAAATAACTATAACTTTACTTTATAACTTAGCTTTATTATTATACTTACTAATAAAAGTAAGGTTATATAACCTACTACTAATAATAAGAAATTTATACTTACTAGTAATATTATCTACTTTAGCTTAATAAAGTGTAAAAAAGTTATATATAGCATACTAGCCTCTAAGGTCTATAGTATAGTTACTAGTACTAATATTACCTATATAATTAGCACTACACTTATAATAATTACTAACTACCTTAAGTTACTATAAATCCTAATAATCCTTTATACTAACTTATACTCTCTCTATAAGTGCCTTATAAAGCTTAGCACTACTAAGAAGAAGTAACTTATAATTAATATTATAGCGCTTTACTAGTTATATAAGTAATATAAGATCTATAAGATCTAATAGATATAAGGGGATAATAACCTAGTAGATAGATTTATAAAATTATTACTAAATAAAGCACTAAAGTAGTTAACTAATAATAGTTAATTAGAGATATAAATAAATAGATAGGTTTTATATATATAATAGGTTATACGTATAAAAAGTATTAAATACTTTTTTAGCTTTTTACTTTTATTACGTTTTTAGGCCTTTTATAAATAACTAGAAAATAGGGATAATTTATAACACTTTAGAAGGTTACTAGTGTTATAATATTAACTATTACTTAGATACTAGCAGTATAAATTAACGCTAAATAGCTAGAATAACTACAGCTAATTCGCTATAGATCTACTAGATCTATAGGGATATTACGCTAAATAGCTAGAATAACTATAGCTAATTCGCTATGAATCCACCGGATCTATAGGGATATTACGCAGTAGATTTGCTACGTAATCCCACAATAGTTTCTTTTCCTTTACGTATAATTTAGAACTAGTACTTACCCCTATTATTCGTTATTACCTATTAATACGTATAGTTAACCGTATTACTACCCTAGTAATAACTAATAGTTACTTATAGTAAAGACTAAGCTACTACTTAGTAAATATATAGCCTTATTATAAGAGGTTAAGTAGTATTAAATAAAGGTAAGAATAATTCTTTATATAGTAGTAATAACTTAGCTAAATATTACCTTTATAGCTAGCTAGCTTACTTACTTTAACTATAATCTAAATCTAGATTACTAAAAGGCTATAAATTATATACTTAATTATCTTTATTAAATATAGAACCTTTACTTTAAATATAAAGTAACACTAAGTAGTAAAAATAATACGTTAGAGGTTACTTTAGATACCTTATTTACTAATAACTTACTAAACTATTATAGCTTATAAGTATATATACTAAAGCTATTTAGAAGGCTTATCTCCTAGTAAGCTAATAAATAAGATATAGTAATAATATTAACTACTAAGGCTAAATTACTAGCCTTATTATTTACTATAAAAAAGGCGCTTTTTACTAGTAAATTAATTACTACACTAGGTATTTAACTATTAATATAACTAAAAACTAAATTATTACTTAATAAGTAAGTAGCTACTAAATAGCTACTAACTACTTATATTAGCTATAATAATACCTAAACTATTAGGCTTATTACTAAAGAGCTTATTAAATTATAAATAAGGCTATAGTATATAGATATTTATAACTACTAGCTATACTAAGAAGTAGTAGTAAATTAAATTACTATTAAATATAAGAAGTTTATTAAATTAATAGCTAATAGATTAATAAAGGCGCTTAGTATGCTATATTCTACTATATTTATAGCTTAATTAATTATAAGTAACTAATATATACGCCTTAAAGTAAATTAATAGTAAGAATTAGCTAATAATAAAGTAAAGCTCTACTACTAAATAGAGGAAAAAAACATATAAGATATTAAGAGATAATTAATAAATAAATAGGCTATATATAGATAGTATTTAGTATAGGCTCTATAGTAATTAATTACGCTACTAGCGCTAAGGGGGTATATAAAATATAGTAGAGTTATATATAAATTAGCTAGTAAATATATAGTTACCTTATAGTAAATTATTAGGGAATAGGTAGTAAATTAGCCCTACTTTTAGGGGTAACTTTACTAATAATATTACTAAGATTAGCTAGGGATTTCCTAACTAAGAAATAGGGGTTTTTCTCTATTTCTATAGTTATTTACTATAGTTATATAATATATAAGAGAATTAATTAAGTAACTATTATAATCCTTACTATTTAATAAAAATAGTAGTTAGCACTTTAGTAAAAATTAGTAATACTATAATAATAATAAAGAAAAAGCACTATATAAATTAAATTAATATAAAAAGAAAAAGCTAAAAGGCTATAAAAAGTTATTATATAAGCTATAAAAAACTTAATATAAAAGAAAACACTAGTATAAGTATAAAAAAAAAAGTAACTTACTCTTACTTATTAGTATAACTATAAAAAGTAAAAGTAGTAATTTTAAGAAAGCTATAGTAAATAAGTAAAAGTAATAATATAGCTACCTATATAGGCTATAGGGGGTTCTAAGATAGAAACCTAAAAAGAAGAAGCGCTATATTAGGAGCAGTTAGGCAGGCTGTCTAAGCAGGCTGCTAGTTATATACCCTAGGGAGTAATATATATATATAGCTAAGTACTATAAAGTATATATAAGTTAGGGCGTATAGGGGGTAAAGTAAGGGCATATAGACATATAAAAGGAATAAAGGTAAAAAAGGAAGAAAAAAGGAAGTAGCTTTTAGTATTAGTAATACTAGTGACTTAACTTTATGTTTATAGTATATTTACTTATTACTCTTATACCTAACCTAATTACTTATAATAACTATATAGTAGTAGAAAAAGATTTTAATAAAAATAATAAAGATAATAAAAGTAATAAAATAATATAAATTATAATAGTTATACTACTACTTAATATAGCCTTTTTAGTAGCTATTATAAATCTAATAAGATAAAGCTAGACTATAATAGTAATATAAAGTAATATAGTGTAAAAGTAAAGCGTAATAGTAAATTAGTAAAGTAAGATAAGTAATAATAAAAAGCTAAATAAATAATATAGGATAAGATAGGTAATAAATAGGAGGTGTATTTATAGTTAACCCTTTCTTTATAAAGGGTTACCTACTAAAGGGATATATACCTAGGGCACACGTGACGTATTACGTGTGCGTTAGGTATCTAGTCCCTGCTATCTGTCTGTCTCCTAACTATAGGCACTTGCCGCCTTGTCCTGTGACAGCGTTAATCTATACTGCTGATATCTAGGCGATGATTAACATTGCAACAGAAGCCGTAATCTGGCAACAGAGTGGAAATGGTGGAGCTTGGGAGCGATGTTGGCGTATATCTTCTTCTTGGATGCTCTAGAATGGGAATTTAGTTAAGAAAGCTGCTTAAGAATCCATGAAGGATGTCGGGTATTGTGTATTATATGGCAACCGAAGCAAGCGGCATTACACCCAAACCCGAAAGATCCACAAGCGAACATTTGAAACGGATTGATCCGTTCTTCTTGATTGTGCCACAAGAAGATGGATGTTCCAAGCCAAGCCGCCTCTGAATCTGCCACCTTGTTTTGGATCGCTCCGAAGAGTCATTGCCAAATAGGTAAACAAGTTGTGATCCCTGTCGCTGTCTACTCTACGCCACTGCATCCTTCTAGCATCGCCCTGCAGTGTGGGATCAAATCCAAGTAGTACTGGATTCCTGCCTTTTGAATGGGCAGTGGGTAAGTTAATTAACTATGCATGTGAAATTTACTACATGTATCTTCTTTGACAAAAGTTGCCCACCTACGTGTGGCACAAGTGTTTGCCACCGCCTGTGAAATGTAGGGTGCACTTGGATAAGCATAGTTGTTTACTTCGGCAGCCGGGACAACTCCGTGTCCAAGGCAGTTAAGCTGGAAGACGCCCTTCTGGGGTTCAAGTCTTGGCCAGCCAATGCAGTGTAACCAGCCGCAGTAGAATGGCAATGGGCTACCATTCAGGCTAATGTAGGAACTACCGCATTGAGGCAATGTATGACATAGTCTTGATGGTTCAGGTTCGATAGCAGGCGTTTGGAGCGATGATTCAGTGGTTCTCACAATTCCCAGCAAGTATCCGTAAATATTCCGCGATCGCTTACTACTGGTGGGAATTTGGGTGATTCAGATTGCTCCGTCTGGAGTGAGACTAGGCGCAACAATAACGCCCACCATTCGCGCTCCTCCTTCCAGCCCATTACTGACACTGCCAAGCTGGTCCATTTTAGACACGAAGGGAGATAAGCCAGCGAACAGTCAATTATACACCCTCCCCTCCTCGCACTAGCCCAGGCACAGAGGAGCTGGGAGTCTTCCGCATCCCAAAACGTTAGCCAGATATGGTTACATGTCCGCCGCATTCACTTTATACTAGTACTGCCCCTTCTGACCTCACGTGGGAGTTTCGGCGACCTGGCTGAGGGCTGCTGAGACCTTTAGGCGAGATCAAAAGACAGGCAAGATATGGTCCGGGTAAAAGGATGAATACCGCCACAGCAAACATGTCGCTGCTGGAAGCTGTCGCGTTCACCGCCCAAGCTAGCCGGGACTAGGCGAGTATTAATTGGCAAATATCACCACACCCAACGAGCCGGAGGCACATCCCGCGTACCAAAACCAGAAAATCTAGTCCCCGGCAGACAGCCGAACTGTATGCCAAGAGCAAGGATAGGGGATCAACGCCCTTCAGCGTCGCCCTCCATCATACCAAAATGCTATTGTCGGCTCATCTATAAGTTTGGCTCTTCTTCCGCCTCAAATTAAAGTTGATTGCACCGTAGGCAGTCATACACTTGTGACGAGAGTGTTGTTTCTTCTGACTGTTGGCCATTGCTCGAGTTGATAAACATGCACGCCAAGGCTCTCATTGCGGTCTTCCTGGGCCCCGGCCTCGTCTCGGCCCAGCTCAACACTCTTGCTGTCCGCGCTGGCCTAAAGTACTTTGGAACTGCCGTCGGCGAAGGCCAGGTCAACGATGCCACTTACAGAGCCGTTGTGAACAACAAAAACGAGTTCGGCTCCCTGGTTCCCGAGAACGGGCAAAAGTGGCAGGGCACTGAGCCTAGCCGCGGCTCGTTTTCTTTTAGTAATGCAGACATTGTGAGTCGCATCTCTTTTACATAATTACATATTCACTCAAGTCCCGACGGAGTATTGATAGCTGACGAACAACTACTTTACAGGTTCCCAACATCGCCAAGGCAAACGGCCAGATTCTGCGGTGTCACACTTTAACATGGTGAATATGCCTGTGCTCTGGTGTCTTTGAATGCAGCTTGGAACTGACAAACCACAAGGCACTCTCAACTGCCAAACTGGGTTTCTAGTGGACAGTGGACCGCCGCTACCCTGACGTCCGTCATTGAGACTCACATCTCAAATGTCATGAAGCATTACTTGGGCCAATGCTACGCCTGGGATGTTGTCAATGAGGCCGCCGACGACGACGGCAGCTGGCGCACGAGTGTCTTCTACAACGTGCTCGGCACCAGTTTTCTCCCTATCTCCTTCAGAGCTGCTAAGGCTGCAGATCCTAACACGAAGCTGCAAGTCTCCTGTATTCGTCGTTGAGCTTTATGCACAGTCTCTTACATCAACTAGGTACTACAACGACTACAACCTAGAGTACAACGGGGCCAAGACCAACCGCGTTTATGAGGCCGTCACAATTGTCCAGAATGCTGGTGCGCCTATCGACGGTGTCGGTTTCCAGGGTCATCTGATTGTCGGCTCGACCCCGAGCCGCAGCGCCCTCGCGACCGTCCTCCGTCGCTTCACCGCACTCAACCTCGAGGTCGCTTACACCGAGCTCGACATCCGGCACTCCAGCATCCCAGCCTCCTCGTCTGCCCAGGCAACCCAGGGCAACGACTACGTCAACGTCGTTGGCTCGTGCCTCGATGTCGACGGTTGCGTCGGCGTTACCATCTGGGGCTTCACGGACAAGTACAGCTGGATCCCCGGGACCTTCCCCGGCACGGGCGACGCCCTTCTCTGGGACTCGAACTACAACAAGAAGCCGGCCTACACCTCCGTCTCCTCCCTGCTCGCCGCCGCGGCGACCAGTGGTACCCCTCCGCCCCCCGCCACCACTACCGCCCCGGGCCCTGGTATCACCACCACCGCCCCCGCTCCCGGCCCTACGACCTCCGCCCCTGGCGGCGGCCCTCAGTCTCCAAAGTACGGCCAGTGCGGTGGTCAGGGCTGGTCCGGTCCTTTCGCTTGCGTCTCCGGCACCACCTGCACCTTTGTCAACACGTGGTACAGCCAATGTTTGTAGACTAACCCCTTCTAAGGCGGTGAACAGTTATTTGTTATCTTCCCCTCCCCCTACTATGGGCTGGAAGATAAAGAGGGCTGTAATAGTCCATGAAAAGGGATGGAACGTAGCTGGCGAATTTACTGTCCAGATATTTGAGTTTACAAAAATATATTTCTTGTGCTCCTATGTATTCCTTCGACCTGCCCAAGGTAACATATATAGTCATCGGAGGAATGGTAGCTCACGGTCAGAAAAGACTCTAGAATCAAGCAGATGGCATGACCTCTCAGCACTTTGCCTTCAACAAACCGTGATTATAATGCTAATAAGCTTTTGAGGCTACAATTGTACACGCTGAGACCATATCAGTCCTGCTCGTTTCACACGACATCAACATACTTTATGAGGTTCCGCTTAGAACTGTTCCAGCATCCCAAAGTGTGGACTCGGACAAGCTCCAAGTGATTGGATTGATTGGAGATTCACTTGGCTCCATTTTGCTAATGTCGTGCTAAAAACGACGCCGTTAATCGCAAGCAGCAATTAACGCCTTATGTAGGACCTATGTCACAACAGCTAAATTGTTTGGAAGCTGAAACAAGAAGGTCGTAAACGTCTGGTTCATTGATTCATGATGACAGTTCAAGGCATTGCATTTCAATCCCTCATGTCAGAATGACTACCTAAGATGATTAACCGACCGCATTTGACCAAGCTGTAACTGCACCGTTTGTGTTCAGTTCCTATCATTGACAGGGAGATCCTTGTGTTTAATTTTACATCTTCCTTTCTCGGTAACAGAATTGCTGAAAGAACTCCTAGTATTCGGTCACCTCGCCAGATTCAGCCAGTAAACAAGACATCCAATCTGAGCTAGTGTTGCCGCATATACCAGTAACAGCCAAATATGTCGAGTTTCTTAGTTTCTTCTTCTTCCTTTCTTCCTTATTTTCCTTTTTTCTTTTTTCCATTTTTTCTTTTTCAAAAACAACAAACAAAACATTTCATAAGAAAAACCAGGGCAGAACTTAGTTCGTTATGAAGTCTCCAGAATATCTAGATATGCATCACAAAATGCCACCAAAAGAAATTTCACTGCTGCTTACGCTTTTGTGCCGGGGTTGATGGTCAAAGCAATGTCCAAACCAGATCTCGCATTTGTTCAACTTTTCCGCTGAAAATGAGTATAGGCTGAGTTCCTAACCTGGAAGCGAATTCATTCCTCACATGGCCTAGATAAAACCAATAGTCTGTTTAAATGGTCAGCAAGCACGTGCATGCTTTCTCTCACTCAGCCTTGTAGACCGGGACTCTATTTTGCTACGTATCATAAAGACATAGACCGGTCAACGTATTTTCCATTTCGTCTACATGACTACTGTGGTTCTCATAGCTTGAAGAACTTGAATCGGCCAAAAGTAACCTGTGGCCCTAGCAAATACTGCATGGGTCTATCGTTGTCAATCACAACGCCGGTGCACGATAGATCGAATGCCTACCATCGGGTCCGTCCGTCCGTTCTAAACACTGCAAGGATGGTATAAGTGAGATAATGGGCTCTTTGATTAGGATTCTGAGAGCCTAATTGGTCGGCTTCTCGGAACATGACACATACAAGGCTCTCTATGACCTTTCCCCTGAGAGATTGACTCAGTAAGATTGTATTGTCTAAGACAAGACGGTAAGTCCTCGATTGGGCCATCGCAAATCTAAAGTAGCGCGACCACCCATAACGTCTAGTGCGTCTGTTGGATCTGGGGCCGGGGAGCACGGACAGACGGGTTGGAAGATCGTCAAAGCTAAACGAAAAAACGAAAAAGCGGAAGGAAGCTGAGTCGAAACTAGCCCCTTACCTTGTAGGTGACGGGACTTTGAATCTGTTGTATCACAGTTGAGGAACACAATAATTTGAATGAAGGGTCGGTAGATGTGGGCCTGGGCCAGTGGGATTCGCTACTTGGGAATACTGGGCTTCTGTACGGATCTTCCATTGGTATACTCGCCAAGCATGCCATGCTTCGAGCGGGTCTGGCAATACTCAATAGGCGACTCCCATCCCTCCAAGTGCCGATACCGTTGTATGAGGCTTTCCTTGGCAACGTCGTGATTCGATTGTGGACTGTCTCTATTACTCTCCTTTCCATTCACTCCATGGGTCTGATAGCCTTGTCTTGAAAAGTGTCATCATTCCCCAGTTCATCAGGACACTAGAGAGTATTGGAATTACGACAATTTATTACCCCAACTCCTTCTCATCTCTCGTCATTACACCAACTTCTTACAACCATGGATCCCGCAGCGTTGGTTGGTCTTACAATTTACAACCTTCAACCTATGCCGCCAAAATGGGATAGAATAGGCATTTTCTACGTCACGTTTTGTGCGACATGGACGGCCATTGTACTCGCTGGAATGGCCTTCCGTTGGGCCAATCGCACACAGCCCATCCTGAAGATCAGGGGTCTGCCATTCGCTTTCGGTTCTATAATATTTCTGCACATGTACTGGTGCATGGCCCAGATCACATACCCGATCGGCGGGACAATGCCCGTGGTAATCGCCTACGATGTTCAGTATTTCGTCATGGGAATTTGGTTTCCCTTGGGTATCGCCTTTTTCATGCTTCCAACAGTAGATTTCTACATGTAGCAAAGCTGCAAAGACTTCAATTCATGGACAACGGCGCTCGCTATCCACGAGGATGCAACGGTAGAAAGAGCTCATGGCTCTGCAGGTTGAGAAACATGGAATATGAAAAGAGGCTCATGATATTCATCTGGTTTGGCATTGTAGCACAGGTAAGCTCTTCCAAAGCTTACCCACGGTTAATTAACGGAGCTGACTGAGGTTTCTAGTGCCTTCTTACTACTGGCATGTGGTTGGCGTGCAAGAAATACCACCCGACATTCGGCCTTCCAGGAACAGAAATCCGAGGAGAAACTCTTCCAGAGCAGCTCATCGAGTTGGGCCGAGGATGGGAATGGTGGCCAACCATTATCTGGCAGTTTGTCTGGACCTGGGCCGTACGTGCCTTCCAATGATGGTCTCTATAGTTGTGACACCCTATGGATATTGACGGTTGACATACGTCCAGCTTGCCCCGACTCTAATTTGGAGAGCTTGGAGTGTCCGAGATACTATGGGATGGCGAACACAAACCGTCGGTTGCTGTCTCTCCAGGTTTGTTAAGGCTGCGTATTTCCAGATGTTCTGCAATTTTGCTGACTTGTGCATTTTAGTCTCCACGCAACCCTAATGTTCCTTATTGCATCATACGTGCCGGCCTTCAACAAGATCAATATGTACTTTACGCCGAGCCAGTGGTAAGCACCGCTTCGTGCAAGGAAAATCATCAGCTCCTTTTTACTGATGTATGAGAGCAGGATCCATCTTTCGACCATGATGTTCGAAATCTTTACCATCTTCATCCCGCTTGTTCAGCTTATTTGTCTTCGCACCCAGACAAAACACGTAACAGATGCAAACGCAAGGTGGGAGACGGGGTCGCAAATGACCTTTAATAGATCATCCACTGTAGTTTCATTCTATGGTACCAAGAACTCTCTGAGTTTTAGCCAGGAAGAAAAAGGCCAATCAACTCTCTGCCAGTTGAAGCCTTCCGATATAGGTTCTGAGCCGGACAGCCGCCTGCTAACAATGACTGCCCTCGACCACGCTCTTAGAGAGAATCGGAGTGCGCTGCAGGAATTCTCGGCTCTTAGCGACTTTTCCGGAGAGAACATCGCATTCCTGGCTCGTGTGTCTGAGTGGAAGTCTCATTCCTGGCCTCATGCACTGTCTGGTTCCACATCACAAGAGCCTCTTGGCGATGATACAAGACTAGAAGTGTACAACCGTGCTCTGGAAATCTACGCCGATTTCATCTCTCTTCAGCACGCTTACTTTCCGCTAAATCTTCCCTCGCAAGAAATGAAGCAACTTTTCACTATCTTCGACAAGCCGGCCCGCATCATGTTTGGCGAGGACCCATCAATCAACATCGCCGTACCTTTCGACGACGCATATGTGCAAGGGCACGAGGGATCGGACTCAGGCAACCATGGCGACCTCCGGAACCAAGTCCGGTATACAGGCGAGGTTCCCTCGGAGTTTGACTCTACAGTATTCGATATCGCGCATGCCCACATCAAGTATCTTGTGTTGACGAACACCTGGCCTAAGTTCGTCAAGGAGATGCACCAGCGAAGACGTTCTCACGAGACAAGTCGGAGTGTCGTGACCAACAAATCCGAATCCTCGCTTCTAAGTCAGGTTTCGAGCGGATTGACGAACCTTATCCGCTCGATCAAGGCCACCTAATCCGGTGCATATCAGTTACCGGTCTTGCGGTGGCTCAGGGTAACAGCCGATTGTCCCTTCAAGAATTTGTTTTTCTTTTCAAGCCGATACACATTTATTTCTCTCTTTCCTTGTTTCCACCATCTCGCAATCGATACCTGGGCAAGGGGTATTTCAGATAGTTAATGTAGTCATTCTTTTTCAATCTATGCGCGTTAGGAGCCAATATGTCGATGCCCACCTACAGCAAGCTATGCCGGTTCTGCATCAGAGTCTACAACATTTATATGTTAGAAATAAGGCGTAGCCGCCGTTTAAATTAATTAATAGTGCAGCTTTTAAAAGCTAATCATGGCAGACAGAAAAAACCTCAACGGAAACTGTAGATTCCCATAATTTCCAGCAAGACCAAATATCTTCTGTGCCCGCTATTTCCAACCACCCAGGATACATTACACATGTTGAATGTACACTCCACATCATGCGCACACTACGTAAATCTGGCTAACATTCTACGCCTCGCCCCAAATCTCATCGGCAATCGTTCTGATCAATCGAAGCTTGCTCTTCTCATCTTCCAGACTCAACGGGTACCCGCTCTCATGGGTACTAAACCCGCACTGAGGCGACACGCAGATACGCTTCAGAGCTTCCTCGTTTGTCTCACCACTGCCCTTCGCGACAAACTCCGCCGCCTTGAGGACACGGGCCTTCATCTGCTCTTTGTCCTCCAACTTAGGAACCTTGGTGCTAATGATGCCGACAACAACGTTCTTATTCTTGGGCAGAAACTGGAGGGGCTCGAAGCCACCAGAACGCTCAGTGTCGTACTCAAGGTAGAAAGTGTTCACATCCAGGTCCTGGAAGAGCTTTTTGGCAATGATATCGTAAGAACCCTCAGCAAAGTGACGACCGCCAATAAAGTTTCCGCGGCAGAGATGAATACCCGTGTGCATATCCCCGGGCAATTTGCTGGTGATGTCGTTGTAGAGCTTGATGTAAGCGTCGAGGAGGTCTTCGACGGTACCTTCGTTGTCCTTGTCCTCGTCCCATCCCTGACGGAACTTTTGAGAGCAGAAGTCTAGAAAATTGTCAGCAGCTACATTCGCGCCAGACGTTGTGGTAACTTACAAGCCATCCCAGGGTCATCGAATTGGACATTGCGCAGACCAGCTTCGTAGAGTTGCCTGAGCTCTGCCTGGTACACCTTGGCGACGTCACTGAAATATTCAGCATCGTTGGCGTACGCCTCTTTGGTGTAGGCTCTGCCCTGCTTGTAGCGCATGTGGAACCAGGCGGGCGTGATCATGGTCAATTTGATGTTCTTCCACTCCTCTTTGGGAAGTGCTGCTTGAACCAGGTGGAGCTCATGCAGGTTGGACTTGGACTTCTCTGGTGAGTGCGATAGCTTACCGCCGGCTATGACAGAGTCGCCAGGCATCACCTTGCGGTCCTGCTCGATGAGGCTCACGACATCCGGGTGGTAGAGACGGAACATGCTGGCTTCGGCATCTTGCAAGCGGGTGGTACCCTCGAACTCATCCCACATCAGACCCCAAAAGCGCGTGCGATTGAACTCGCCCGAGGTAACGCCCTTGATGCCAAGGTCGCGCTGCAGTTGTACGACCTCAGCTACAGACTCCTTTTCGACGGCAGGAAGACCGGCTTCCTCCTCGGATAGGCCCTGGTCTCGAATCTTACCCTCCCGAACGTCGAGGAGCTTCTGGGGTCGGAGCAGAGAGCCCATGTGCTCTGCCCTGAAAGGGGGCGCTTGGTGGTGGCTGAAAGACATATCGATGTGTAATAGGAATGAAGTTCAGTGTTCCTTCCCTTTCTCTTCTGCGTCGTCTGCTGTTGTCTTAAATCCCTCGCGGTGATAAATAATTTGAAACGTCGTGGTATCGTGGTGGGTTTTCAATGATGCCTGCGGGGCATCCGGATTTAAACGCGGGGCCAGATGAGGGGACAAATCCGTTCATCAATGTCTGAGCGGGGGTTTTAATGGAGGACGGATTTAATACCTAGCCCACGTCAGCCTGTGTTCAAACCCAATATGTTCCGGGCAAAGGAATTGGAAACCTTGGCTTGGTGGATTTGTGCTGCTTAACGCTCAATGTCATCCCGCGCAGGTGACTTATCGGAGCGTTGCCGATTGACAAACTTCCGGGGCACAGTTTGCCCCTGCTCCCTCAAATCGGCTCTTTTTATGCGTTGCTCCGCACTGTCGGCAGTTGCTTCTATGATTCAATGTGACGTCAGGTACCGCGTTGGTCAACAGCAATGCGATTGTGTCGTGACGGTACTGAAGCGCAGTAGCAGGTTCCACCTTTGTCTTCACAGATTGTGATATGTGATCTCGGGGCCTTTAGAGCATCAGTGTCCCAAACTCGAAGAGGGGAGTCGCTTGAATAAAAGCTCTTAATGAGGCCTGCATGCGGTGCACAAAGATGGTATGGATACCCCCAATTCTAGTGTTTTCTTTTGTAGGAAAACGCTTTGACTATTATTCGAAGCAACCTTTCGCAGGCCATCATTGACAAAATCGTGAGTGCACTGTGGTTATTGGTTGCTGCTCTGTGTAGTAAGTTCTGTAGCATAGATATTTCATGGGTGCAATGGCATGGCACGAGGTGGGGCCAAACAAGCCCCAGATGGCCATCACGGTCGCGATTTCCTGATGGTTGACAACAGATTGAATCGAAATCTGGCACATGCGACGAAGATGCTGGTCCCAAGGCGGTTGAGCATATGAATTACAACAAGAACACCTACGGAAATACTGGGTGTGTGGTACGGAATCAAGAGCGCTGTACCGATTGCCGTGAGGGGGACTCCAGCAAGACCAATGTACCTAAGTCACCGGTCCGCCTAATGAGAAAACCATAGGCGGAACCAAAGAAGAACTATGTTCAGGAAAACATAACCAGTTGTAATACTTCTCGGAGGGCACACTGAGCAGACAGCCATCGGACGAAGGTCTAAGTCTTTGCTTGCCTGGCGGAGATAATGACATGATATATTAAGGCTATCCCTGACTTTCCCACCTCCATTGTGAGATCTTGGACATATCATCATGAATTACGATTCAAGCCTCCAGCTTTTCTCAAGCTTTCATCACGGTCTGAATCAAAGTCTGTGTAGTCAGCACAGACGTCCCATTCATGATCCAGCAAGAGATGACTGCCCGATTCTTTAGATTTCCGCGGAAGGGAACCTAGAATAAGCATTTACGCACCTAAGGTGAGGATGCAAGTGGTATATTGGTACTTTAGAAGAGTGTTGCATTAGATTATATATTACTCTTCTTCGCTGATCAAGATGTCAAGGACTAACGACATTGAAGAAAGTCGATCATGTTCTATGGCCGTAGGTCCAAAACTTGCGGATAAAGTGGACTATGAAAGCCACGGAATATTGCTCCGAGCCTAATCACATCAACCGTATCCTCCTGTCATATCCGGGGTACTCCTTCACAACACCTATAAACCAAAGAGAAGCGACGGGACCGTTGAAATTTGGTCGGAGCCGCTAACCCTACCTCGTCCATCGCCCAAGCTAATTGTTCCTCAGGTGCGGCCATAAAATCTGCTTGGCGTTGGATCTCGCTGTAAGTGTTGTATAGATAGGCCTCTGCTTTCAGCCAAGATGTACTTTCCACGGCTGCAGTCTGACTAAGGTCCGACCCTTCTTTGGCATGTGTGACTTTGCGAGAAGGTCTTGGGATGTAGGAAACAATTGATTCGGCTATAGTTGCGTAACGTTTGTCTTCGAACAAGTGCAATAGCTACACCATATCGCCGTAGCTCATTTTTACTAGCCTACGGATACTTGGAGATGGCTCTCTAAGCGAGTCTCTCTTTTGGCATTCAAGTCCTCTCTCGTCATTAAATCACGAAAGATTAGGACAGTTCTGGAAACCAAAATGTCAGATGATTCTTGCTACACCCAAAACAGGCTTCCGTGTTGAAACATGGATAGGCATCGACCCGCGGATTGACCAGAAGCACCAATCGTTATAATACTGTATTACGTTGGCAAAGCCACGCAAGTTGCTGATGCGCTGCGGTACAACTTCAGCCCGTTTATGGAATTGTAGGGTCGGGGCATGATAGTATAGCTAGCTATTGTCAGCCAGACAGAGTACCCCAAGTGCTGACCAGTAAGGTAAGCCTCTGAAGCGAGTCGGCTTAAAGTCAGCCCGGGGAATGTGCGAAGGATCGCGCCATGAAACAGGCAGACGCCATACAGGGATAATAGCGCCTCTGATCGGCGCAATTCCTATTGTCAGCGCTCTTTCGTGTGTCTATGCCCTTTCACTTGATCCTGCAGGCGGCGCACTCCCCATTGCCGTCGAGTTACTCCGTGGAGCGATGCAATTTGAGCACGTAGCGCCAATTGCTGGCGTAGTGTATGTAACTGCGACTATTCGACATTCATGTCGGCGTAATAGACTCTATTGGGCGTATCGGTCGGCACGATTCACTCAGGCCGACTGTCTTCGCGAAGGCCGAAAAATGCCGATGATGATGTTGAATATGGTGTCCGTCACCAGAAATGAAATAGTTTAAACACGATAGGGAAACCGAGTGTGTAGGAATAAAGAAGAGCATAAACGATCCATCTTATTCCTCATTCAGACCAACCAATCCCTCAAACACGATCTCACCATGTCGGGAACCACCATCCGCAAGGTCGTCATTACAGAGTTCGGTGATGCATCCAAAGTTCATATCATCCAAGACACCATCACCCCCCCTCCCAAGAACCATGTGCAAGTAGCGACCATCTACTCTGGCTTCTCTGGGGCCGACATCAACATGCGCAGGGGGGTCTACCCGATGCAGAACAAAGCTCCGCTCACACCTGGCTACTGTCTCGTCGGCATCGTCAAGACCAACGGTCCCGGAGCGTCCAAGTTCGCTGCTGGGGAAATCGTCGCTTGTCTTACTTACTGTCTATGACGCGGAGGCCGACTTGGTGAACCTCCCAGAGAAGTACCTCATAAAAGTACCTGCAGGCATCGACTTGCAGCAGGCCAACGCCCTGGTCTTGTATTGGAACACGGCGTACGCCATGGTCTTCGAGTCCGCCAAGGTGACTGCGGGCCAGCGAGTCTTCATCCACGGCGTCAGCGGGGCCGTCGGCTATGCCCTTATGAAGCTATGCCAACTGCAGGGCGCCCAGGTATACGGCACGGCATCGGAGCGGAACCACAAAGTCGCCCGTGCACAGGGTGCTACGCCGTTTGTTTACACCGACAAGAACTGGATCAAGATAATGAAGGACCTCGGCGGGGCAGATGCTGTGTTCGATCCTTTAGGATTCGAGAGCTGGGACGAGTCGTTTTCGATTTTGTCACCTACTGGCATCCTTGTTGGTTTCGGCGGGAACCTGCCATCGCTCAACGATGATAGCGAAAGCCGGTCGGTTGTCATGCCCGCTGTGAAACTATTGGCGCGGGGTACGGTTCACTTCTGTGGCAAGAGGACTCGGTTCTACTACCTACATCACCCGAGACGACGCGAGATTCGAGCCAAACTTGAAGACGCTGTTTGGTTTGATAGCCAAGGGGAAGATTACAGTGCCAATCAACAACGTCTAGAGGCTCGAAGATACCCAACAAGCTCATCGCCAATAGACAAGTATGCCGGGCGTGGGATCGTCGCTTGTGCGCTTGTCGGATTTCGAGGAGTAAGATTGAATTTGCCATGAAGCGTTGAACGTGGGGGGTTTCTGCAATTTGCCAATGTCAATCATGATCCTATATCCGTAGTTAGATTTCCTCCAGTCACATTTGGTCAGATTTAATGAATACCACCGTACCCTTACCATTTGTTGCATTCACTCACCTTCCTGCCTCTGCTTTGTGGTCTTAAACACGTCATCATCGTACGTACCCTGCTGATGCAGCTTTGCAGGCACTCCTGCTGACGCAGCATCCCACTCGTTGCCTCCTGGTCTCCCTCCAGGCCTTTTAAAGCTTCTCCTCACTCTATCAAATTTAAAGTCTCAGCGTGGCACAGGTAACCAGCGCCATCACTGGTGACAGAGATAATCAATAGGTGCTCAGTCATTAGAGACACCATACCTGCAGACATAGGGAAGGCAACAACCGTATGCGACCATGAGATCCTCAACTGTCCTATTCGCGCTGGCAGGCATTGCCAGGGCAGGTGAGCGCGATTATCCGGATCTGAATGACTTCAATTGGACAACAATCACGCCGTCAACGAAGCTGGAGTACCACCCATGCTATGAAGAGTTCCAATGCGCACGACTCAAGGTACCTCTCGACTGGCTCGATAAGAAGAACGAGTACACCGTTGCGCTGGCCATCGTCAAGCTCCCGGCAAAGGTCCCCGACCACGATCCGGCATTCGGTGGCACCATTTTCACAAACCCAGGCGGTCCTGGAGGTTCGGGTGTTGGGCTCCTGCTCAGAGAGGGCCACCTATTGCAAGATACTGTCGACGGCAACAAGAAGTATGAGATTCTGAGTTGGGACCCGCGAGGTGTTCAGTTCACCTCGCCAAAGGCAGACTGCTACGAAGACCTCATTGCTAGAGACATGGACGCCATCCAGCGCTTGGCCATAGGGCCTCTCGACGCCAGTCTAGATGCGCTCAGGCGGCAGTGGGCGCGTATTCAAGCTTACGGGAAGCTGTGCACTCAGAGCGCTGTGAACGGCTCCATTCTCCCATATGCTTCGACAGCGTCTGTTGTCCGCGACATGGTTGAGATGCTGGACAAGATCCAGGAGCTGCGGGATGACGAAGTTGCCGCAAAGTTCTTTGAGGAGGAGAAAGCACAAAGGCCTATGGAGCTGCGTAGTGCTAAAGAGTTGCCGCGTCTACAGTACTGGGGCTTCTCATATGGTAGTTTGCTGGGCAACACCTTTGCATCTATGTATCCCGGCCGGGTTCAGCGGATCATTCTTGACGGAATTGTTGACGCCGATGATTATATGGCTGCTGTGAGTAACTCTTTATTCATTTGGGTTCCGACGGACCGTTAACCTAGCGCACAGGGGTGGACAACTAACCTCCAAGATTCCGAGAAGATTGTTGAGTTCTTCTGCACGTCATGCTTTATATCCGGAAGAAAGTGCGCCCTTAGTCGGCCGTCTGACCGAAAGTGGCAAGACATTCGGGAGCGTGTCAACCAATTGGTCAAGCAGCTGGATGATTCACCAGTCTCAGTTCTAGACGGCAAACTCACTAAAATCTTGACGGGCTACGACGTTACGAGGTCGTTCGTAAGACCCCTCTATACGCCTTATCGGGACTTCACGAAACTGGCGGAGAAGATCAACTCGGCCATAGAGGGGAACTACACCGCCCTTATAGAGACCGCTACAGCTGATATCCCCAAACTCGACGACGCCTGCTCTAACCCCAATTCATCGGCCCCTCCGAGTGCAGTCGGCGATGGCGCCCCGGCCATTCTTTGCAGTGGCGGTGAAGACAGCACAAACCTCACAATCGCTGATTACCGGGCCTACATTTCGAAGCTTGAGTCTCAATCACCAACGTTCGCTGGTTACTGGTCTGGAATCCGCTTCTCTTGCACGGGCTGGAATGTCCGTCCCAAGTGGCGCTTCGCCGGCCCATTCGCAACACCGGAACCCGACCCCGCTGTGGTTGACGGTAAACCCGCGGCTCCTTTGCTGTTCCTGACGTCTCGGCTTGATCCGGTGACGCCATTGAGGAACGCGCTGAAGGAGAGTGAGCGTCATCCCGGGTCGGCGGTCGTGATCCAGGAATCCGTTGGGCATTGCAGCATGACAACTAGCAGTCGTTGCACAACGAGAATTGCTCGGGAGTATCTTGAACACGGAATTGTACCGAAGAGCGGCACAGTGTGCCAAGCTGACTGCGATGTTTGGGATGGAGATTCCTGCCTGTCGAGTATGGGTATTAAGTTAAGGCCTTTGGCACCATCGGATCATAGATCACATCCGCTCATCTTCTAGACCAAAGCACATACAGGTGATGAAGGTAATGAGGCTCAGGGAAATCTTGTTATAAGGAGCGTTGAAAAAAAGATGGCGTGGCAAGGGGGCACGAACACAAACTACATTGCTATCTCGACCTCATGATATGGAGGACATAAAGAAACGTCTGGAAAATTTGGCAAAGCATAAAGCCCAAAGTTTTGACCCCATGAGGTGTCAACAATATCTGCCCCCTTGTAATTCGGCAGATAAGTCGATTATTTTTCGCCCCTCGCTGTTTGCAGATAATAAATGCACATGTACTTCAACAGGAAGGATCACCAACTTGTCATGAATACCACAGTACTATTGGTCTCCGCTTGCCACCCAGTCGAAGTGCATTACACTTACTGGAACGTATCACAGGATCGTCAGCAACGAAGATCTATCCCCTAGTGCGAAGTCTGGCTTGACCGCAGCCCAGTTATACTCAAAGGTACATAAGGGGAGGACCCAACTGAGACATAGTTCCAGACAAGCGTCAACTGCATGCTTTTTCCGCGTTATCGGGCATGTATCGATACGAGCTCCCCTCTCTCCCTTGTCGTCTGACGTTCGCAGATACAAGTCCCAGCATAGACTAAAGAGCCGATCAAAAATGTATGCAGATGACGACGCAAGTACCTTTAGCCTTACAGCATCACAATATCGTGAGATTTGATTCTTGGGTGGTGCAATGCCCACCCGCTACCCCTCAATAACACTCAGCCGCTCTCACGGCCAAGCTGAACATGGCGCTAGTGACGGTTCAGCCCACGGATCGACCAGCACCAGCGGTTTGCGAGTACCTTTGGTATTGGCTCGACTTTTGTAACTGGGGCCCCTCTCCCTGGTTTCCACCTCCTTTTTACGAGACTCATACTTGCCTGTCAGATTTTACTTGAGATGTAACCTTGAAGGGATGTAACCTGCCCATAGTGGCTGTCAAGTACAAAAATAGAGTCAGACATATGACACGTGAGTTCGTATTCGATGGCTTTTAGTCGAACCGGCTTCAGAAATTGAGTGGGAACGTGGAAAGAAAGGTGTTACAGAGAGCACAACTGTTGAAAATGATTCGTCGGGTGGTAAGAGTCGGGTCATGCTATTCACCGAAGTCGATCATGATAGGTCTTTCCTTGCTGAGGATTCAGCACCACTAACACAGAGGGCGGGTATAAAGGTTTGACCGGATCTCAAGTTCTTGGGATTCATATCACAACTACATTGAGCAGCAACATACCTTCAAAAACGAAATAAGTCGCAGTACCAGTATATCAAGTCCTATCATTCAAGATGAAGTTGTCCACCATTTCGTTCTTGTCTCTTACCATTGTTGTTCCCGCCCTATCTCAGCCTCTTAAAGAGCGTGATGTCTTCCAGACGGTTCACCTGACTTTCCACGGGGGGGCCGCGTCGTACGAACTGGCTATCCCCGCCGATGGGCAGGTGCATGCAACCAGTTTGTTCTATACTATATTCTTTCTTCAAAGGCGGACGTACTGACCCTATAACTTGAAGACAACGATATCGCCGTCAACATTATTGACGCACCGGACTACAACGCCATCTCGCAATGTACTTTCTACACTAACGGTGAGAAAGCACTGGCGAGCGGTATCACCTCACAGGGGTTGCAGCAGGTCATCCTTGGGCCGCCTCAGCCTATCACCGGAGTCAGTTGCTTTGGCATCTGTGTCGCAACATACGGAGAATGCTACAACACTCAAGTACAATATGTTGGACCCTGTTGCAACGGCTTCTGTGCTGCAACGCGCTGCAGACCATGGATCCAGCCGTACTAGACCAAAAGAGGCCACAAAGTTGGAGTCCGAGCCTGCTTTAATCTTAAGAGAACTGGTGTTGATAAAGAAATTAAGGAATTTGTTGAATTATGGATACTATCTAGTTCTTTATGAGTTATCCTGGCTCCTCAGCGCTGGCATGATTTTGCGAATGAAGTCCGGAATCAAAGCTCTCCTGATTATCCCTCAGATTCGAATGTTCAAATATGACTGTAACTAAGAAAGTAGTGCTATAACATGGATATTTATTCCTCTACGAGATCTTGTTACTATCTCTGGTCACGTTGCTCGGTATTGTTATCCAGGATGCAAAGTCGGGCATTAATCCGCTTCTCAGCCATGCAAGATAGCTCGTCAGCCCAACAATGAAAAAGCCGGTCCTATCACATATTAGCCTCAATAACCCGTAATATCTGGCCATTTTCGTCTGACGGGATTATCAACCCCGCAGTCAGCAGCGGAACTTTTGTGTTTGAAGTCACGGGTTCTGAAGAGGCATTGGTGTTCCGCGTGTCAGACAGTCATGCAATATTGTTACTTAACCAGGACACTAATCAACGTTGTTCGAAGATTCTCTGATCAAGCAGTCTCATTATTATCATTGACTGCCTCGCACAGACCCAAGATCATAGATAAGCTGTCTCTATGGAATTTAGACCAACCATGTCCATCCTCTCCAATGAGGGATGCGACATTCACTACTGGTACCAAGGACAAGGCCCTCTCATTTTATTCGTTCCTGGAGGCAATGGACATGGACGCCAATACAACCCCATCATCACCGCGCTATCAGACAGGTACACTTGCGCCACCTTCGACCGGCGCCAGATGTCTGCAAGCAAGGCGAAAGTCAACAAGAGGCTCAACCCTCCGCAGCAAGCCCGTGACATCTGCGCTATCGTAAAAGCCCTTGGGTTCGACAAAACTATCCTCTTTGGGAGCAGCGGGGGTGGTATCTTGTCGTTCCAGTTCGCAATCGACTTCCCCCACATGGTCGATCACATCATTGCGCACGAGGCCCCGACCTTCACCTTGTTGCCGAATGCCTCCGAGGTTTTCGAATTTCTGTATGACTGCCTCGAGTTATACGAGAATTCTGGTCTTCAGGCTGCACAGACGCAGTTTGCATCAAAACTCATTGGGTACTCTGATGAGGGCGTACCAAGCACTGTGTCGCCGGAGCCGAGTAACCCAGTGAACTTCTGGGAGAACGAGTTCGCTATTCTGTTAGGCTACCTGCCAAGTTTGTATCGGATAAAAGAGAACAATACCAGCATCGGATTGATGAGGGGTACGAGAAGCAGGGACGCTTGGTATGCGCAGGCAGTTGATGAACAAGAGAAGATTTTGGAGTGTCCTCGGCTCGATGTTCCGGGGGCGCATGAAGGCTTCCAGGTCGAGTTGGAAGCATTCCTTCCTTACTTCTTACGGCTTCTGGAACTTCTTGAGGAGAAAAGGTCCCGAAATATGTGACGGTGACATAGCAGTAGCTGGTATAATGCATTCAGATTATGTGATGACAAAGGTGGAACCATTGTTGTCACTGCTATAAATACTTTTTAAGTCCTCGTCACGACAGATTATCAATGATGACGTGACATCTCCTAACTGTACCACACATCTATCGACCAGCTGGGTGTACATACTACAAGGTTGACCAGTTGAACCTCAATTTCGGCAACCCTCTCTTTTGTCTCCAATAGTTCGTCCCCTCTAGCATGTCCGTGCAGCCAGCCAAAAGCCAACCCCATTTCTTCAGAAACGGCTCGGTTGCTTCCCATCCCCGTGGATCCCAAGCCTCGCCCCAGACATTGAGGGCAGATTCCTCCACCCCAGCCCCGGCTCCAACGTCTACGATATCCCGGCACAAGTCATCCTCGTCAATGTAGTCTTCTCCCTGCTCGGCAACGATTCGAAGGAAATTATCCCGCATTCTAGGGTGGGGGAAAAAGTCGATCCATGGATGGTGCTCGACTGCAACTTGCAGCTCGGTGGGACGCATATTCTCAGGACACGAGTTCCCTACCGCTGCATGCCCGAGACCTGGCCCCGATTTATTGAAGGGTGATATTGCTTCATATGTGAGCCACCCGCCATCAAAGTCAAGGACACGGGCGTTTTGTACGAAGGCGTAAAAAACGTTCACGCGAACAAGCGTTGTAAGGTAGGCAGGACGGGGATTCCCATTGAGATAGTTTTCGTAGGCTTCTCCAGCAAACCTGATCAGCTGTATCTGAGTTTCGAGTCTGCATAGCTCTGGATGTCTTTTGGCTCTCATCTCCGAAGCCAGTTGATTCTGATTCTTGACTGGCGGTACCGACTTCACAAGCACTGTCGATAGGTCTGAGCCTGAATCCGGCTCAGAACTTGGATTCGACGGAGTATTCTTCATAGGATTCGCCTGAGTTCTTCGACCTGGACGAAGAAGAGCCTTGTCAGTCAACCTTGTCCATTTAGATCAACGGGTTGTGGGTGGTGGTGCCACCTACGCCGAGCCCTCTGGTTTAGGCGGTTCTGTAATTTCCGCCTTTCCGCCGTACTTGTCACGCCGGTCCAGTCCTCTGAGGGGTCTTTTAGTTCCGCCAGGCGAGGATTAATCTCGATAGAAATCCCGGTAGGGACCGCTCCTTCAGGAGAGAAACACAATTCCATCGTCTGCGCCAGTTGAATTCCTTGGGTCCTTCCTTACACTGGCGCTAGTTGAGAGCCGGCATGCGAAAGGCCGGACCAACAAGGTGGCGCGAAGACCGAAGGGTAATTGATAAGATAAGGCAAAAGGTGGAGTTTTGAAATGAGAATGGCTGTCACATGGACTATATGCAGCATGCTGACGGCTCCTACCACCGACGAGTTGGGTGTGCCGCAAGTTCCAATTTTGATAGGTGACGGTACAATTGTCGATGGTGAAGACCTCAATGCTCATCAGAAAATACAAAATCGCATGGTCCAGCGGTTTTTGGGGAAATCGAACTACCTTCAGATTTAATCGTTCAAAGACCGTCTACTTCATTCCGTTGATGGAGCTTGTCTTGCTATCCAAACGATCATTATAAAGTAGATTGCTAAGACAGCCTGCCTATGGTCATGATTATCAGCGAGGCGCCTTCGGTCGGATTTATGTCCCATTAATATGTGGACCAGATTTTAGCGTGTCAGCAGGCTGCATTAGCGTTCGCAACTAACGTTAGTCTTACCCAACCAACAGGCACAGTCGGGGCTAACCCCTCTGCCCCTCCAGCTCTCTCACCTTTCGTCTGAGCTGTAAGCAGATGCTTGTTACACCCATGCTTTTTTGCCTGCTCCACTTGCCCAGTCACAGCCAAGGGCCGGCTTTTCGATCCCCTGACTTTTCTTTAGTATCCGATTTCTAACAAATATCCACCTGCTTCCACGCACAGAAACACCTGAAAACACTGAAGCAAGCACTGTGTCTTGATGTTCATCCCTGACTGGCAGCTTCCGAACTGATTCCTTCATACGCCACAAAGCGATATCCGAATGTCGTGTCGGAGGAACGAAGTTCAGCCTATCTGGTGTTAACGAGCCCGAGCTTGTGCTTTTGTTATCTTTCAGCTGCTTACGTAGTCAAACTGAAAAGATCTCATATCGCGCCACAGCCAACAAGTCTGGCGGTGACCCAGTTATATTATAAGGTCACTCTAGACGCACCACAGCTGTAACAAATAATCACGTCCATAGCTATCTGCCTAAGTTGAATAATTTAAAGGTCACAGAAGGGGAAAATAAAATCTCACGAGCTAGAGCACACAGCAGATAGGGAGATACGAATGAGTGAAGAAAAGGCTTGAATTGTGTGAAGACGAATCTCCCGGGTGGAGGGCCCATATAAAGGGGGCCCTCGAGCTCGTTCATGTGACATGGCACGTGGTGTGGTTGACGACAACCGCCACACATACATGAGCCTCCTGTGATATAAAAGATCCTCAACGATTGATAGAGAAGCAAAGGTAAGTACAGCAACTGTTGCAATGCCCGGCATCGCCAGCTATCGCCGACATTGAAGCTAATCTCCGGTATAGCCCACTGCCCCTCCACATCCATCTAGAGAGTGATTGTCCCAACTTTCAACAAGGCAACTCGCGATAGCCTCTTATTTTCTTCAGGAATAAGACATACTACCACTGCACCCCTCTCATGTCACCACTTCGACCTAGGTCACCAGCCCTGTGATACCAACAGAAACTTGCCAGAGGTTATTCCATATAAAATGCTAGAACCACCAATCAGAATTTCAACTTTCTCCAGGACCAGGTATCATCCTCCTAAGTTGAAACACTGTAGGTGCTTCCAATAGGGCCGAATCGGATGTTGGACCATGTGACCTGGGCGTTGGGGAACTGTTCAATGACCTCGGCGGGGACGCCGGAGTTTGTAGCACATGGTCCACGCTCGGAGCCGGGCTGACCGGCCTTCTCGGGAGGGTAGACGGAGTCCAGCCAGAGCATGTTGGAGTAGTGCTATGAGAATGTAAGCTTCTTTCTAATGCCCGGATTCTGTTTCTTAGGAGGCTTACGTCGCTCCAGATGGACATCACAAGTGTCATAGGGATCTCGAGAGCAGCGTTTAGCTGAGGGTATCCGCCAACTTCGTTGAAGCGATCGCGCTCGCCAAAGGTAGCAAACTGAGCTCTGCAGTAGTCGGGAGTAATGTCGGAGGTTTCGGGAATACCGTCCCACTTCGCACCAGGAACAGTAATTGTCCTGCCGTCCTGGATGAAAACCTGGTACATGCGATCAGGCAGGAAGCGAGTGATGACGGTGAATTTCTTCCTGGTATCGATTGTCTTGCCAGGACCGTAGAAGTCACGGTTACCCATGCGGTACGGGTTGTAATCGCAACCGTCGGCATCGCAGCCGCCTCCGTAGCGGTCTTCAGAGTAAGTGCCGCCACAAGTGTCACCCTCACAGACATGGTAGTTGTTGTCTTCGCAAGCGTGGGGGGTCAAAGCGAAGGCATGAGCATTGGACTCCCTGATTATCGTATGAGTGTTCACATCTTCATAAAAAGATTATTTAGGAGGCTTACCAAACGTCGATCTCGGCGCAGCAAGCGCCCATGTTGCCAACTCCGCCGCTATTGTCGGTCTCAGAGGAGTCCCAACCTTCGATATTGCCCTGTTGAGCATTGGAGTGAGCTGAGTCCTATACATGTGCTGAGGCCAATGAAGAAGAGCATCAAGACTTACCCTGCCACCAATGAACTTCAGGTCGCGGGCACATTGGGCGTCACAATAACCAGTACCGTACTTGGCACCAGCATTGTTGTTGGCCTCGGAGGAGAGACCACCGTCTTCCTTCATAGGAACGAAGTATAAAGCGCTATTAATACCACACTCCACTGTGGATAGGTCAACGTCGAAGGCAAACTCGTTGTTCAACAAAGTAAACATCTGGTACTTGCTGTCACCGTTCATCAGGTACATGCGAGAGCCGATATTCTTGCCATACGAGTGCTGCTGGACAAACTTCAATGTCAGGGCGTTTCCGCTTGTCGAAACACCATAAGTACCGCTATAATTCGCTCCTTCGACAGCGCAGTTCTTGGCGCAGTCGTCTGCATTAGAGCATCGTCCGGTCCATGAGTTGCCCTCGTAGCAGTTCTGATATCCACTGGGAAGTATGTTAGTCGGAAGCTAGAGGGCAGGTCCACTAGAAGGAGTGACTTGGCCATGATATTGGAATCCCGCTTACCCAACTTCGTGGACCCAACGCCAGTTGGCGTCGATAACGACCTCGGCGTTGACGTTGGAGCATGAACCAGATGTACACTTTTGCCAGCTTAGTTTGGGGTGTATCTCAGACTCTTCGGTGCCGACTTGCTGAGCCACAGCTATGGTCAGCATGGAAAGTGCTGTGAGTGTGTACTTCATCTTGGAATATCTAGAGGGATCGATTCTTCTTCTGTTGAGTATCAAAACAAAAGAGTAGAGGGCTTGATGGGGAGTGAATTCAGCTCTCATGGTCAATATGGAAACATACGCCATTCTTATACTCTATGTATGACCTCTGAGCATATCCCCCCCCCCCTTTTTTTTCTTTTTTTCCTTTCGCGGAATGAAGCTCGCCGAAGTGATCATCACCAGCCTTCCGAAGTACAGTGGCATTGTGCAGTGTTCCATGACGGACCCAACAGGTCAAGTGTTACTGTAGACAAACTGAGGTTGTTGGTTCCATGGCTCTCAGGAACGACAACAGTTCCCTTCAAACAAGCCCCGCACAAGCTTGAATATCATTTCTGTTTGCATTTTTAGATAATATCCGGAGTCAATCGGAACGAATTCCCGTAGTCGACAAGGGTTCATGTCCAATGTTGCAAGAGTTGAGCTCAGTCGAGAAGCAGACTATACTGGACATCGGGGCTATGGCTTCTC
Source organism: Colletotrichum graminicola M1.001 (assembly GCF_000149035.1). Lineage (NCBI taxonomy): Eukaryota > Fungi > Ascomycota > Sordariomycetes > Glomerellales > Glomerellaceae > Colletotrichum > Colletotrichum graminicola. Next base: position 35,682 of record NW_007361048.1, read on the forward strand.
GAGCCGTAAATGATCATTTTCAAATATTGCCAAGGTCTTGTCGACGGAGTGACAATTGAATTATTGGTCAAAGGTGTGAACATCAGTAAAATGTGATGGTCGGGTGGTCATGAGCCAAGTCATGCTTACAATAGCCAAGGTCTCGGCGACTGTGATACTCATGAAACTGATCCAGGTCGTGCGTTAGAGTCGTATGGCGTTCGTCAGGAACAACGGAGATGCCTCGTCGATCTCAGCCGCATTTGGCACTCACCACTTTACCGTCCGAACTGATCGAGCAGAGGCTGCCTTGTCCGTCTCGGCGCTGCGAAAACATCTGGCATGACACGCTGACTGCACATGAGCGGAAAACGGTGGCCCTACGGGGCTGTAAGTGGAATGCATGTTCAGGATCAAGCTATCGACTATGAAAAGGTATTTTGAAGTGTGACTGTCTAATGGTCAACCTCATGGGTCAAATGAAAATAGCAGGGAATGACATGAGTTTCCATAAGAGAAATGATAAGGTATTCTGTTATCCCCGAACCTCGCCCAGTTTTGGTTCACTAGCACATGGAACCATATCCATGAAGGTTCAAGAGGGTATACAACGATGCCCATCTTGCAAGGCCAGCTTTTCTTAGTTAGACCATAATTGGTTCAAGCTACTTTCGCCGGCAAAACTGCTAGCTGCTTTACCAAACGTTATGGGGAGCTCTGAAGTATCTATGGCTTGACAAATGCTTGGCCTTACCTTTTGCCAAAGAGACGTCTGGGGTGATTTGCGGGGTGAGTCTCGGCGTGTGGTATCAAGAGGAGGCGGGGTAAACGGGAATTCTTCTCGGCTTCTTATTGGGACTAACGAATGCTCGCTATGGTTCACGGAGGTTAGAGGTCCGTCCGCGGCGATTTGCATATATAGGAGAAACTTATACCTTGTTCACCGCGTCTGATGACGTATGTATCAGTTGGCTATTGATTAATTGATAGTTTCCTGTGAAATTGCGTCTATGCAGTATCGAGCATTGTGCGTTAAGTATACCAAGTTGAATACTACAATGCTAGTATTATGTCTCAACAAACCGATGTGAATATTGCGGCAAATCAGGCTTACACACCCCTTCATGTTACATAGCGAACTGTTGGGGTAGTAGTAGGAGCTCGACCCGGGAACATGATGGGCGGGTTGGGTTGAGCAGGGCATCTAGGAAGATCGATTCTTCCCTGGCCCTTGAATTAATATAGCAACCACAATGCTGTCGAGCAGCATAATATAAGAACATTGACTCGGCGGCTGTCGAGCATGCCCCTCAAAGGGCTTAAAACTTGTTTTGTTTCCCACTGTCAGTAAGGATTGCAATCACCAATGAGTTGATTCGGTTATTGATCCTTATACCGCGGGTTGAATCCCATCTTCACAAGTATGAGAAAATTTGCAACACCTGCTACTAAGACTTAAACTGAGGCCGCTTTCCAACGTCATTTGATGTGCGACCGCAGCCTACAGAACCGGTATCACTTGATTATTCCAAATAGATTACGCACGCCAATTTTTCCCAATTTCCATTGTCGGTAAATGCAGCGTACTGGCTATTAATCATCACGATCAAGGCCATCGCAAACATTAAAGCCGATGGGGCGCCGTGCCGGCTGCTTAGATTCATGTCAATACTCAAGGTGATAACAGCAGCGTAATTAGCATTGGATAATTAAACCCCCAGAAGACATCACATTGATCAGCTTCACTTATATCTTGGGATACATATGTACAGGTATTGATCAAGCCCAGGTATCGAAGAAGCGCACTGCTTGGAAGAAAGCTTCCTCTTTACCGAACTTCTGTCTGGGGTCCGAGATGTTCGCACGAACGGCGAAACCGTGGGAAGTGCCACCATACAGGGCTACAGAAAACGGCTGTCCGGTCTGGCCGAGGAGCGCCTCGACTTCTGCGCGACGAGCGGCAGTCATGAGATTGTCATTCTCTGCATAAAATTGGTCAGCATCTTTGTCATTTCGAGTACGTCCGGGGAGTAGCTCACCGGCAGCAGCGACACTGGCGGGGCCGGTGATTGCCTTAATCTCGTCATCAGTGAGCAAACTCGGGTGCGCAGCGAAGCCGACTTGGGCACCCTTGCCATCAGCAAGGACACGGAACGAATAGCGACCACCAAAGCAGTATCCCGTGACGGCAACTTTCTCGACACCAAGCTCCTCGCGGAGATACTTGATAGAATTGGCAATGATGGGGTCGGTTACGTTCGGGCCATGCTGTGCGAGAAATTGGGTTGTGTTGAAGCCAGGTATGTTGATGTCGTTCGGCGCCGGGTTGCCGTTGAATAGGTCCGGGGCGACAGCGACATAGCCAGCACGAGCGAAGCTGTCGGTGAGCCTAGAAAATGAGTCAGTATGATCAGCATTCAAAGGCCTCGCAACTGCGGGATGTGCAGAGATTTCCCGCCTGCCCGACTTACAGTTTGTTTTCGGGCAATTGAATACCAAACACATCGGTCAAGTACAGCACACCGGTCGTCTTATTGCCGGCCACAAACCCTGCCTTGGGCTTCGAGACATATTGGGTGACTGTCATCAATTCATGTCAGAGTGCCGCTCGGAAAATGTCTCGGGATAGCTGTCATCTTACGTCCGTTATAGGAGAGCTCTTCGCCGACCGGTGTGCCGGTATGGGCGATGGCGGAAACGTCGGCAACGGGGCATTTCCTCGCAGCACTCGCCAGGGAAGCGGATCCCAGGAGGGCTAGAACAATTGGCTTGCTGAGCATCTTGAATATTTCTTGGCGAAGATATTTTTGCCAGTTTCGATCTGAAAAAGGACGACGAATATGACCAGACGAAATTCGACGGGGTGGACAACTTTAAGCTTAAGTTTTCTCTCATCTCATTGCGTTAATGCAGCACGTCAATAGCCACTGATTACAAATTGCGCCGACCGGCAGCCGGAACTTAACTCCGTAGCAGTCCGAACGGAGGAGAGACGCAGCAAGAATGCTACGGGATGTCCATGGTAAGCCAAACGGCAGGGGACGCTTAGCATCCTTGGAGACGTCATCCAATCTACTATGTATCACCGGCTACTGAAAATAGTCGTAATCAGTAAGGAATGCTGCGTGAAAAGAAAATACGGTTACCAGTGTGGGCTTGGCCAGGTAGCGTGAACCAGTAGCCAAAATTGAACCTTCTCCGCGGTGGAATAATCCTCCAATTAGAACCCCTGCAGTGCGGGGGTTTATCTGCTTTTTGCAGGCTTGGCTGCTACGCTGGGCGATGTGATGATCCTTGAATTCCAGGGCCAAGTAGCGCAACACAAGGGTGTGGTAAGGGAGCTGCATAGGGTAATTGCGAGTTGTGAATGGCCCATTCAAAGCTGATCCCGCCACTGTTGTTCTACAGTACCGGCTCAAAAGTCTTGTTACAGCAATAAGGATAACCCAAAGAAGAGTAGAAGAGAGGACCCATTCATAGCTCGAGGTCCCTTCACAGTGCGTCACCAAAGACCCTATGTCCTAAACACCTAATGTAGCTTTTTATTAGCTGTCCTTATTGTTGTAACAAGACTTTTGAGCTGGTACTGTACCCCTTATTGTCATTGTTAGCGAGCTCATCTCTCATCTAACTCTGTTAATCCGCATAACTGCAAGCAAATGCATGGATGATAGCTATAATGATATAACTGTCTTCTATGCATCTAGAACTCTCCCTGGCTTTGATGAGTGTCACATAACAAGTTAATCTTGGTGAATGTATTTCTTAAACAACCCCTAAAAGACCCTCTTTTGCGAATAGCTTCGCACAAAGTGTAAGAACAATGCCAGCTATACAGTTGACACTGTTAAACATGGAGACCTGGTTATACCCATGAAAATGGTTCAGCAGTGCGCCGCTGACAGGTGGTCCAATAAGAATAGACAGGGATGCAAACGCAATACCCATTCCCACGTAGGTGCCAATAATATCCTCTAGTGATTTGGACATAGCGTAGACACCACCGAGTCGCCTGAGATGATAGCATCAGATGTCAGACCGTCGGCTGCAGAGAATTCGATAAGTGAGGCTTGGGTCTCAGCCTTTGGCTAACATAGGATCGATATCGGCGTGAGAAGTCCTCCAGCGAAGAGCGTGTTGATACGGCCGAGTCTGTCACCCAGGATCCCGGGTACGATGCGTCCAAGAATCGAGGCTCCGTTGATGATAGCGACAAGGTACGGAGTGGGCGCCGGGCTCATATCATAGTCGATGCTAAACGTAGATAGATAGAAGAGTAGAACGAACATGCCAACGAACATAAGACACACGTCATCGACCGGGCAAAGATAGAGCGGTTCCTGGAATGTCGCCCAGATGAAGAAACGACTCTTTCGCGGAGGGGCCGGGCCCTGACCGTGGGTGATGAGATTATGAGAGCCGGCATCATGATGAAGCCACAGATTCGAACATACCAGCCGAACCATACAGTTTCCAACAGCTCCGACAGCACGATTGGGAATACAAGCGCACCTAACGAAGAGCCTGCGACAGTGAGGCCCGTGGCCGCCCCCCTCCTGTTCAAGAAGTATTGAGGTGTTATGGCCATAGCTGGAAACAGTGTCCAAATGGCCATTGCTCCGACCTTTCGGACCTGCCCACGACGTGGGATTTGTGTTTGAACGCCCCGACCCAGACGATCTCACGTAGAAAGCCGATTTTCTACGTCTTTCCCCGCTCGGGAAGCGACTCTTCGACACAGTTTAACGCTCAAGCTGCGTTCGTAATGCTATACGTTGCAATTGGCTCTGGGTGACCAGGTTGTATATACAAGTGATGGATGACGTAGATATCTAACGACCTTACGAATTAAGCTTTTGGAAGTAATAGAGATATTCGTCTGCTCGATAGATATTCAAGAGCAGGCTGCTTGGTATTATGCTGCGGTGCTACCCTGCAGCTTGTAGGCCAAAACGTTCGGGTCTAGAATAGAATATCCGCGTACGCCTGTAACCCAGGATGCAGCCTCATTATAAGACCGTAGGGAGAAGTAAGACTTCGGCTAGCTGACTGATTTAAATGTCAACACCTCGCGGAGTCCCCTCTCGCTAGGTCAGATCAATGGAGAGTACCGAAGCCCGCTGTTGCGTAGCTAAATTCGCTAGAATATTGATTCGTTAAATCTAGCCGTAATAGTACGATTAAGTAAGGTTGCGTAGGTTTTTATATAGGCAAGCTACGTAGTAAACAGACGAGACTGCGTCGAGAGGCTCAAGAGCGCCATGCAACGCTGTAAACATGAGACGAACTACTCGGAAGGGCACCCATAGGTCCGTGGATGACATACTTGGACCATTACGGCTCTTCCCTTGAACTCTGAAATTCAGCTGGAAGTGAAACCAAGAGTTCTGACATGGGCCCTGAAGGCCCACAAAAGCTATCACAGGAGGCTCGTGTATGTGTGGCGGTTGTCGTCAGCCACACCACGTGCCATGTCACATGAACGAGCTCGAGGGCCCCCTTTATATGGGCCCTCCACCCGGGAGATTCGTCTTCACACAATACAAGCCTTTTCACTCATTCGTATCTCCCTACCTGCTGTGTGCTCTAGCTCGTGAGAAAAGCTGTCACACCGATGCAAGTCAGGTGTGTCTGGGGAATTCGTGAAAGTCCGTAAGGACCGAGAAGAAGTTCGGACTGGCGATGCCATCTTCCATGAACCTTTTCAATGGCGAGCGTTACGCATGGCCCAGATCACTGGTAAGCCTTAGAGCTGAACATGCGCGTTTGGGTCAGGGGCCTCCCTGTCCAGACAACGTGATTGCAGCGTCAGTGCATGTCAAGTTAAATCGCGAGGTGCTCGGTTCCACGGAACCCATTACTGCGCATCAATACCGAGTTTTCGCAAGTCCTCCCGCAAATTTTCGAACTACAAATCAGTCTGATTACGTCGACTTCAGACTTGATCCGCGCTTCTTGATGGTTTAGTTTGCGTCATACCTTGTAAACTCGACATGATCTGGTCCATTCACTCACCTCTCCACCAACCTCGGATATCTACCCCTAGGCAGCCCGCGCGAACGGACTTGAACCGCTCGCAATCTACCAATCCACGTGGCTATCCGTAAGGTAATAAGAAGCGAGACGCTTGTCGACTTTGCATGTGGAACAGCGAGCCTGAGAACATCAAGTGGCGGCGATGGAGTGATGTGTCACCGCAATGTGATATTGTGAGTATAACACAGCAGTAGACCGTTAATAGTAACAGTTCGTTGCTTGATGACCCAAAGAGTCGGTCGAGTGGGTTGTACACCTTGGCATGGGGGAGCCCAAAGTTAAACCTTGACCCAGCGGATATCGGATGAACTCAAGGATCACGCTACCGCGCCCAGGGTCATGATTCAGACTCATGCCCACATCAACAGCCAGCAGATTCGCCCATGCCAACTCTGGCTGCCAGGCTTTCCGCGTTTTACCTTGTTAAAAGTCAATTGCAATCTCAACTCAATGCCCGCGTCAATGCGCATGCATCCGTGGCGTTCATGAGGTGTGTCCCAGGAGGGCGGATAACGAACGATGAGGGTTCAAGTACGTGCCAAACTAGTCGGAAGTAGACTAGCCAGTGCCCAACGGCGGCGAAGTTCCTCGGTCTCCTTCGAATCTCGGGCCTGGAGTGTCAGATACGCCCGAAAATGGGATAGATTACTATACCAGTCCAATAGCTCAGCAACTCGTCTTAGGACTCAAATGTCGCATTTCCGGCGACGCTGACATTCGTATCAGCGAACCATCCCTGCGCTCCCCAGAGCGAACCAATTCTTTCCTCGATTCTAGCTACCCACTAGACGCAATCGCCCCCTAGATCTACACGAATGTTACTCTTCTACAACAAATGGCGCAGTATGTAAAGTCATCTGATACGTTCAAAGACCAACTCAGTGGGCCCACGGTCGGTGTGTGAGATACGATTTCAACTGACTTTCTTCAGAGTTGTCGTCGATGACAGGGGGCTTATGCCGTCCTTATCCGTACGCATCTAGAAGCTTGGAACTCAAGCTTGTGGTAGCAGTGCTATCAGTTCTAGCCTTTCCTAATGACTGATATCAAGATTTTTTACGCTGTGCAAATGCTCTAATAATTATGTCATCGTGCTGATATTAGCTAAGCTATCCACATTGGCACTCTTTGGCCGCCTCTTCCCGGATCGCAGATTTCAGATCTTGAACAAGTCGATTAGACCGTAGTTTATGAACGGGTTGGAGGATCGGCAAGGATCGTTGGCCAATCAAAGAATTCTCGGGTATACACTACACTACTTATTAGATGCAAAAAATCATGCGACCGAAAGGCCGGGCCCATGGGCGGGGAAGGTCCCACGACTCACGAAATTCCGGACCCACAACCTTCTTCCCGATGTGTCGAAAGATATATTGACAAACCCAATGCTGGTGTCTTCGGCTATTGTACCAGGTTAAGCTCCGTCGACAAGCGCTTCGTATACCTTTCTTAGACTAGTATAATGCTAACTGGGTTGTTCTGATAGTGCGACGGGGTCAAATCCGAGTGCGCTAATTGTCCAAGGCTCTTGATGCCCTGCAACTCTCCCTGACGAACCCGACTGCGCCATCCTCCATTGCATCGTCGTCGGCGACACTGCCGAGAACACGGGGCCACCCCCAGAAGACCTGGGGATTCCGTTCAGAAGCTAACAACCCCGAATAAGTCCGACTTTGAGGCGGCCAACACGCCGCACATATTGGCTCTGCCACTGACCAAACCGGCGTTGCCATCGCTAGCCAACGCTAGTAACCTCGATCTTCTATGTCACTATTTTATATGCCATATAGCTATTACACGGAGCGATCCCCACGTACAGCGTAAATATGTTGCAAAACCTCGGTTTTCAGCATCACTATATTCTTCACATGGTTCTTACAATCTCGAGCAACACCTTGCGAGGCTTCGACTAGCACGGTCCAATCATTACGAGACTTTGGCAGAGCAACACTCAACAAGCGCGTTGCTGGCAGTGACCAACCCCATCCCACAGCTGATCAAGATCAACTGCCAATCTTTAAACCATACCACTGTTCTCGTCTGTCTCTCGTCGTGTGCGATGAAGCCAAGCCCGGGTCACCTCTTTCTCAGTCGATGTGGAGGATGGCGAGGTCCCTTGGTGGGGGCCCATGCGCAACGTTCGTGGTATCATCCGCAGTTTAGACTATAATCAGATGGCGTACTGAGAGAAGCAACATGAAGGACTCTACGATATGGTGGCTACCACGCATGATCTTGGACGCAGAACGCTTATGGAGTCACTCAGTTTGTTGAAGGACTGCTTTAAGATGACATGAGACCAACTGACCCCGAGGATGCGTGTCCATGATAAACTCGAGATCGTCATGCGTTGGCTGTACAGCATGAACGGCACCTTTGTGATCCACTGGCGGGAGAAGAAAGCTTCACCCCTTGTTCTCCTCAATCACTTTGTGTTGTCGTGCAGGCGCTTAGCATTTCTGGTTCATGCAGGACACCTCGCTGGACTGATCAATGATCTAGACACCCAACATTCCCATTGGTTCGAATGGTCAGCCGAACAGATCCAGCGACGTGGATTTGTTGACCAGGGTGAATTATTGATGCAGAAGATGGCTAACTGAGCACTATCGCAATATCGTTGCCCGACTGTCTTTCACCCCTGCCTCAAGATACCTGGTTATTCACCCCTTCTCGTCGTCATGTGCGTCTTGGCACCGTAAAAACCCGAATCCGCATCCCAATCCCCAAGGTGGCTATAAACTCCGGTGTGATGCACGCATACTTTAGCTAAGCATTCGCCCTATTCTAGACAATTAGAGGATGACCATGTTCCTATACAGATATAATCTCAGTACTCCGTCATTTCTGCAATAATACTGGCGACCTGGAACCGATCGCAATAATGTAGCGTGCTTGCAGATGACTCAGCGTGGTGCAGATCAGCCGTTTAGTGGATCGGATCAACAGCAGTGGGTGCTTGCCATATCATGAGAAGCCGTGTCATATTTGAATGAAGGATAACCGATCATGATTGCAGGTGTAAAAATAAGAAAATTTACCCATTGTCAGAACCCCTTACATTCTTGAGCTTCTGGAAAAGGTCAAGCGATATGCCGACTCTTATTTTGCTGCTTTGCGCAAACCTTTACAAAGCCTCATCGACGAATGCGGTTTCTGACCGCTAGTCTTCCGAAACGTGGGAGTCTGTAAACCCTCATCTCCAGGATCAGTGCAACTGCTCCTTGCAATGTCATCCACACACCCTTGTTACGGCCTGTTTTGTCTTAGATCGCCCGCATGAGTCTCTGGTCACGAGACCACAGGCTTGGAACTAGCATCCATCGACAGTCCCACCTGAAGAAGATTCATCCATTGAGCATCTAGCATAAAAACTCTAATACAGGCGGTGAGTGAGTGTATTGCTTGTCTCTCAAGGTTTTCGATGCAACAAAAGGCCCCGGTGGTGTGGGTGAAAGCGTTCCAAACTCTCGGTCCCTGGGTGAGCCAAGCGCCACCAAGTTAAATCTCCGAAGCCACGTTTATAGGAGCACCGGGTTTGAGGAACCTCGGGCTAGTCTAGGGGTATCTCGTGGCTAGATAGCAAGAGTGGTATCTGTTCAATTACCTGGATTCGTGGATGCAACCGGTCAGTCTGGGCATGATGCCTGCCCGGGCAGATCTGGTCGAGACCTTGCTCTCGACGCTCAACACTGAACCACTTATTGGAATGAGTCAACCCCAATCCTTAAGAGACTATCTGAAATAGACACTGAATATTCCATGTAAGCTCAGGAATAGCGTAAGCCAGTGGCTCTTTCCAGGCATCTATTCTAAGCATTTGTGCACTACTGCTGAGACATTGATTGCACTGACTCGTTGTGAGACCGTCCGGTGCCCTCAAAGACCTGGAAGTACATCGAATGTTGTCTTTCTTGAAAAATAACCTTATAAATACCGTGTATCTAAATGCTAGGTTTTTTCCCATTACAAATTGCGACAAAATCCGCTTGTTGCGGTGGCGGACGGGGCCGGGATGCCCTGATCGCAATTGCGATCGAAGATTGCTTCTTAGTCGCAAGCTGCCCCGTCGAGCCATGGATCGCGCTCTTTCTTTCCTTCCCATCCCAATCCTACCTCTCTGTCTCTTTCAAGTATTCCGTGGTCTTTGGTTGCTCCTTCTGTCACTGTGTGTACGGTGTTTCTGTGAAATTCCGGTTGATGGCCACTCTTCATGTCTACCTGACTTGAACCGAATGGTGCTCAACAACACGCCAAAGAGGCAAGTTACCCAATCGGGTGTAAGCCGGTCCAACACAGGGTCACAGAGCGCTAGAGTGTTGAACTGAGCTGACTGTTAGTTCGTTTGAGAGCAGATCTACGAGATCGCAGGGTCATTATACTCGGCAACAACAGCCTTCATTTTCACTTAGCTCGGTTGTTAACAGCGACCCAAAGTACATTGCATCAAACAACCGGCTTACAGAAGCCTGGGTCCGGGAACAGCAAGCCACTTTTCCTGCCAACCTCATCAAACTTAAGACCGAAGCCAAAGTCACAGAGCACCGTGTCCAGCATATTTATCAAATCGGAGAAGAAGTTACCGAGAATCTTGCAGCTTTCGGAGTTTCAACCAAATAATCTTATCATCAGTAATCATGGGCGAGAGCAGCAAACGAGTCCGGCAGCGAAGCCGTGAATCGGTCACTCATGGCAAAGCAAGCCAAGCCTTGGACGCCAAACGCCCAAAGCTTACAACGAACGTGCCTGTTGAAGTTGTGCAGCAACTTACACCGCAGTCACCAATGGGTTGGTCCAACATGAAGGACTTCTTGATGACAGAACTGAGAAGAGAAATGGGACTGCCCCTGAACCGCCCTCAATGTCAAGACAATATCGACGAGAAAAGTGTCAATCTAGCTTGCCCCCTTTTCATCAGAAATCCGGCTGCTTTTACCCATGTCCGGAACTCATGCACCGATGGGAACATCAAGGGTGGAATCGGAAAGTTGATGTAAGCTGAAAGTCTCTGATCACATATTCAAGACTCAAGACTGACACACTCCAGCGAGCATATCAAAAGAGTCCACTTGAGAACCGACAAGCAGTGCCACAACTGTGGAGTCCGGTTTAGCTCAAAGCCGGCGGAGTCCAAGTCGTCGCACTCGCGTAATTGCACAAAAGTGTGGTCGCCTCACGAACCCCCACTCCTGTCGGAAAGTCAGCAGCGAGTCTTGGACAATCTGTCTGTAAGAGCCAGCGGACAATCGCTAGACTACAAGTATCGCCACAAGCTTCTCATGAAGCTTTACCCTGGCCACGAGGAGTGGGCGAAAAAAGTGGAAATCTGTCGGTCGATCGCTGAGTTCCCGGACTAAAGGGTGTAGCGCTAATGATGAGATGTAGACCACGACGCCTATTCTCCCTGCCTCCTACCAACACAGCTCATGTTCGACGCCATGGAGAAAGCCGTTGATAGATGGGAGAGGGGATACAACACCCATTATGACTCTGATGGAAGCGATGCCGATTCAGACAGGTCACGAGAATATCGACGGTTCTCCGGATCAAGTCCCAGCGCATCATCTTCAACTGACGCTTCAAGCGCCTATCCATCGAATAGCTCCGGTGGCTACAGTCGGACTATTGGAAATGGCAACAGTTACAGCTCACAACATACTTATCAGCAATCTGGCTACCAGGAGCAGAACTGGGGCATGGGCAATATGTCTTTGGCAACCGACTCAACACAGCACGCAAGCACGGCAACAACTGGTCTGACATCAAACGGACCGCGCAAGGCCCGCGCAAGCAGTCGACCAGTGGACAGCGATTACACTGACATGCACCTTCAGCCAGAGTACCAGAGCTACGTTCATTCCGGGGCACTGGATGACTTTGATGAACTAGCCAGCTCATCTTACATCGAAGGTTTCGAGCCTGTGTTTGATGTAGTTTCCACTGTTCCCTCTGACTATCAATCATACACCTTGGACGCTGACCAGGGCTTCCCCATCGACTACCCAGCTCAAGGCCACTACTCCAAGGACACTATCAATCCGAAAGACATTCACAACACACTGATAGGGATGGGATCGGCAACAATGCCGAGATACCTCATAGAGAACGAGGAAGATTCGGGGATTGTTCTTCATGATACTCAGGAATATTTGGGCTTTGTGGGACAGGCCAGAAGGACACGCAGATAAGATTTGCTAGCTACTGCTTAACGACTGTAACGATTTCTTATGTCTAGAGATATATTTTGCCTCATAATCTTATGCCTGGGCAGTGTGCTAGCCATGAAATGGAGCAGCGGCGCAAAGGTGCGATGCAGTAATGAATTCCTTATCTTCAATCGCATTGCCATCTTTACCAATCGTCATTCACACTCAGTGCTGCCAACTTCGCGACTTATGTACCCATACCTTTTGTGAACTGGGCTCAAGATGCAATTCAAATTGAGGCACCCATGCAACGGTTCTAAATCTTGAAGGTACTGCGGATAAACTGCGCCTATCAGTTCAAGCTAGTGTCTATGTTGGCCCATCCTAGACCTATCAAAGGACCGACTTAGAAAGTCATTTTAATATCCACCCTAATACTATCAGCACCCGAGGAAGCGGCTGTAACTGTGGGCGAAGCTGTATGAGATGCCGCTAGGTTAGTTATCCTGGCCACCTCCATTTACTGCTTATTTCGGTCACCTGTGCCGAGGCGTTGGTAATGAGCAGATTTGAAACCGCAGTAAGTACATTGACTGCTTCGCCAGCGCCTGTGATGTTATTAGTGTTATCGTTGGTCTGCGAATCAGATAATACCCCGTCGTCCCAGTAGAATCCACACTGGTTAGTAAGACTCGACTGGTCGGCGTAACACTGCTTGGCTGCGGCTTCAGCAGAGCTTCTGGACCAAGGCAGCACATTCTTCACGATAAATGGGCTAGTTGGGCGCTAGACGACAGCCAATAATACTTGGACCAGAAAGCATCCGATTGTAGAGCCTCTTCTGATCCTGGCAAACAGTTTTATACGCAGTTCCGTTGGAGAAGGTCGTTCGAATGAAATAAACTAGCTTCTCGGTTCTCTCACGCCTGAGATCAGAACCGTCGGTCGGTTCCAAGTCAGTTCCAGGGCTGGTAGAAACTGGCGAGACAAATAATGGTGTATAGCAACGCGGCCCCTTGCACGAGCATTGCAGCGTTGTAAGAAAATTAGGCTTTGTTGATGTTGGTCCAGCTAGTCTCAACATGAGCTCCGTCGTATACAGCCCGATTAAAGCTGTCGATGAATCCAATTCCGGTAATCTAATCTCAAGTCTTCTTAGCCCATTTGTAGTAGTCGGGCTTTCCGGTGTATCGTGCGAGACGGTCTCCTATTATGATGAAGAAGTAAGTGTTAGAGGATGCTACAGGCAACTTTAGTTTCATCATCCCCTTAAGCGCAGCGTTTCCCGCTGCCGGTTGCTTACTTGACTTGTATAACTGTTGAGATTGTGACTGTATGTTAGCGGGCCTAGGCTATAATTCCGAAAGGGTGTGCTTGCGTTTATTCTAATGCATGGTGAGATGGTTGAATGAGGCGGTAATAGGCAGACCAACGCCAGGTCAATCTTGCTGTCTAAAAATGTGCTTATGGCCTCTATGGCTAGGTTCAAACTATGTTGGTGAAATTTCAGCAGCGAGCTTAGTCAATAGAGTAGTGAAATGTCCGGATATCTCCATAGTATGGCGTTTGCTCCAAAACCCTTCTCTTGTGTCCAATATTAGATAATATGATGCTTACTTTCCGACTTGTTATTGAGTTTCTGTATCATGTTTCATTGACAAAACCCATCAGGAAGTGTCTTGAATATGTAACTCAATGTGGACTGCTACGAGTCTGCTGGACGATGAGAAAAATAAGTGCTGAGGATATCGTAGAGCCTTATTTCTTCTAAAAGTATGACTCTCTTTTGACCATTATTAATCTTAGTACCTCTGCGGATACCATGCTTTTCAACGACATTTCACCTGATTCTGCTCCATTGTTCTCTTTCACTATTTGCTGATATTTCCTCCTCATAATATTGCGTGTCTACATGTCATGTTAGTGACTACCTGTCTCCTGTTGATGCAGGTTCTTCCCGCTGACTTGTCTGCTCAACACAACATACCATCAAAGATTTCCCCCGTTGCTCGATTGAAGGCTCATTGTTTCTCTGTCTTTTCAACTTCTGTTTGATTTATGTCGCCGTTTGACACATATTCTGCGCCTTTGGTGCCATTTACGGTGCCCTGGCTCTTATCGCTCTCGTTGTAAGCTCCCTTTTTGGGCACTTCTTCAACCTGGGCGACATTTGGCGTGGTTGCATCCTCCTTATTGTCGCCCTCTTTTTCCGAATCCAAATCCAAAGCCTTGAGTGCCTTCAATCTCTTCAACGCCTTCTTCTTCTTCGCTTTACGCTCCGCTGACGCTCTCTTGCGCCTTTCTGCTTCATCCATGGTCGCCTTCTCCTGAACAATCCAATCCGAGATGCAATCAGTCGCTTCCTTGGGTGAGTTCCGGTGATGAAGCAAGTAGCCTTGTAGTTGTGCTGGCGTGAAAACGTCGTCCGGTATCTGGCTGCTGAACCTTTCCGCTAGGTCATCAATATCATTTGCGTGGTTCCCCGGATGCTCAATACCTTTCTCACTGAGAGTGCTTTCGTTCGATACGTATGGCCGGTACATGCGTTCAAACATGCCCTTAGCACTATGTCGTGATATGTTTCCCAAGTATATCATTCTGTCAATCCGGCCAGGTCTAACCAAGGCTCTATCAAGTTTGTGAGCCACATTGGAGGTCATCAAGACGATTCGGCCCTCCTGAGACGCGACCCCGTCCAAGACATTCAAGAGTCCCGACAGAGTACAGCGACATCTGCCAAAGGACCTTGCACTCTCCTTGTCACTATCGCTGTCGCTGTTGTCAGATGCAGTATCCTGTGGGTCGAACTTCTTCCTGTGCTGTAATCCGATTGCGTCGATATCTTCTAGCAGCACAATGCACTTCGGTGGGAGTGCTGCGAAGAGATTCTCCAAGTCATTATCGTCTCTAATACTTGGGATATGAAGTAGGTAAAGTTCAAGGTTGAAGTAGCTCGCAAGGGCAAGAGACAAAGACGTCTTGCCCGTGCCTGGTGGTCCGTGGAAGAGGTAGCCTCTTCTGTAGGGAATACCTCTTTCGGTGTAAAACTTCCTCGTCTTCTGGTTGAGATACACCTCTATATCGAGTACGAGTTCCTTCTTTGTCTTCTCATCAAAATGTACAGTCTCGAGCGGCCTTATCGGACGAAGAATGGTCGTGTCCCAGGATTCCTGATTGTATTGATTCTTTGTCGCTCTGACTGTAATGAAAGCTTCGCGCTGCCTGTCTGCGAAGTTCCGACAGTTATTGAGAAATTCCTTGACAGGTTGGATGGAACGCCCGAGTCGCAGGACCACCAACGGCTCATCGCCTTCGGGGGCAGCGGAGTATTCGTCAGGAATGCCGGTGTAAACAGAGCGGCTAGTCCTGGTAGATACTCGTCGTACCATGAAGAAACCCCCTTCATACACGAACCAGGTCGTACCAAAGGTCGGTAGGTATTGAACGGGAACTCTTTTCTCGTGATGAAGGTCATCACGCTCGACTGGCTTTCGATAGTACCATGCTTCGTTCTGGATTACCTCAGTCCGTGCGGTCAAGACGCGAGTCCCTTGCCTGGTGAGAACATGAGCACCCAACCAGTTCAGAACCTCTCTATTAAGCTTGTCATTGGCCCCGATAGAGATGGAGGCGGTGAAGAACCGCGTTATCCACCAGTAGATTTGAGTCCCGAGGTTTTGAAGGCCTGTCAAAGCCCTCGGGATGTCTCCTCCGAAAGAGATGAGAAGAACTATCGTGGTGAGATCAAGTCTGAGCCATGTCGAAAAGAATTTAGACAGCGTTCCGAAGCCCGGCGCAGTGCGATCCAGAAACTGGTGGAACCCTTGAGATGTTGCGTCCCCGCCGCCGGAGAGAAAGGACGCTTTGGTGAGCCTGAGTATGTCACTCATGGCTGTGTTCTTGATGTGATGAATGGTAATTGTTATGTTTCGTGCGAGCAATTGGGTTCGGCCTTGCTCTTATGGAAGGCCGTTTGTGAGGCAACCAGGGATACCATACATAAGATCAGGCAGAAAGTGTGCTGCCTAAGCAACCTGACGGCTGACGGCTTACCCTTAACTCACTGCGCTGCCGCACTAGTCGTCTCAGCATCTCCGATGTGGCTGAAATCTATTTGTTGAGTCTACTGCAAAGCTGACCTCGTTTGGTAGCCAATCGTTGGAAGGACAGCCAAGAATCGTAAGACGTGACGATAACCAATCAGTGACCAGCTATACTTTTCCCGCATGTATATCTATTGAAGCCATTTCGTCGCATAGATAATGATAGGTTGTGTTACACGCCTGCGAAACATCAGACTTGGTGCTTCCACACTATCGCCTTGGTACGGTGTGCGAATTCTCACTTCGTCGGCCTCCGCCGCAAGCTAGTCACCAAGAGAAATTGCAATAGTAATGGGCTAACAAATTCATAGAGTAAGTAACTGCGAACTTGAGAAAGAACAATAAGATGATGAGAAGTTTTGACAGATTTGGATTTCAATGCATTCCTACAGTACACTCCAAACAATCTCATATTACTCCGTGAACTCGCATTCTCCTATCTTCAATGCTCGCGGCCATAATA
This sequence comes from Colletotrichum graminicola M1.001, assembly GCF_000149035.1. Taxonomy (NCBI): domain Eukaryota; kingdom Fungi; phylum Ascomycota; class Sordariomycetes; order Glomerellales; family Glomerellaceae; genus Colletotrichum; species Colletotrichum graminicola. The sequence goes on from NW_007361048.1 coordinate 52,409, forward strand.
GAGCCATCCCGATCCGTATATACCTCTTCAATGTGTCATGGACTGGCCGAAGAAGCAATGCCTCGGTATAAGCTGAGTGTAGGAGCAAAAGTCTTGAAGTATCTTGATGCCCGCAGTCGACGCATCCGCATTCGCTTTCTTCAATGGACGAGTTGTCGTCACCATCTTAAACGCCATTTTCTTCGAAGGCGCTATAAGATTCTTCATGGCCACTTGACCAGTGCTTCTCATTGCTGGGGAAATCCTTTTCAAAATCAGGATGACTGTGTGCTCAGGTTAGCCAAGGGTTTTTAGTGAATCTCAAAGATGGGGATTATTGGGTACCATGGATCCGTCCTGACTCGTCTCCTTGTTGAAGACAGGATAAAGTGAAAGCATTCCAAGAAACAAACACAGTGATCGAACATGGCAATCCCAAGGATCTTACCCTTCCCTTTCGGATTAAGAATGGGGAATCTTCTCGTGTTGGATTGTTCTTCAACCCAGCCCGGTAATATCCTCTCTTCGATAGGGTCCTGGTTTTCTGCCTGATAGCTAAAATTTCGAAACCCACATTCTCACAGAGGCAATGGTGCTATTGCGGAATTTAGCAGAAGGCCCGAAGCATTCATAGACCCGCAATTCCTTAGGCTGACAATATTATTGACGGTACTCTTTACCATGAACATATAGTCAGTGTCTTTTAGCGGCCAAGACTTTCTCTCTCCCGTAGCTACCCAATAACACGATAGTAGACAGGGCAAGTTGTCATGTTCGTGTCTCTTGGCCTCCAGAGAAGCTGCTCCGTAAGGTTGTCTTCCCAAACCCCGAATTCGGGCCATTCAAATCAGTACTTGATGATGAGTTTTGGTTCAATGATTCAATTAACTCATACTGGAATTCTTCCGGGTGGGTCGAAAAATGCGTGGAAATTGTATACATAATACCTAAGACCCTAGGCACTTGGGCACGAAAGTGGGCCCACAACTGGCGTGCTGCAGTTGTAGCTTACATAGTACAGTCTGTTACGTTGGCAGCGTCCAAAACCTATTTTTCAGTCCGTGCGTTAGAAACACCATCACAACCAACCACCCTAGTTAGGGTCACACAGGGGGGTTACCCTGCTAAGTGGCTACCACTTTATGGATTTTTGTGTAGATACTGTAGTGTAAATAGCTTTAATTAATAAGCTTGTTACTGTTATTATTACTACTGTTATTAAATAATAGCGCTAAAGAAAGGGGTTACTACCCCTAGTAGTAAAGAGGTATTACTAGCGCTACTAGCTAATAGTACTTAAGCCTATAAGGCTGCCTATAAAAGAGTATTACGCGTAGTAATTAAGCGCCTTATAGTAATAGCACTAGCACTAGTAGTAAGGTTAATAAAATCTATAATAATTATTAAGACGCTAAAGAAGTTAGTAGTAGCTATAGTAGTAGTAAAGAAGTTAGTAGTAGTAAAGAAGTTAGTAGTAGTAAAGAAGTTAGTAGTAGTAAAAAAGTTAGTAGTAGTAAAAAAGTTAATAATAACTATTAAGACGCTATAAAAGTTAATAGTAGCCTAGGTAACTGTTAATAAAAAAAAAAGTTAGTAATAGTAATAATAATAATAGTAATAAGCTTACTTATAATAATAAAGAGCCTATATAATAGGTACTATTTATACTAAATCTATTTAATACCTTATTATAAACTTTAGTACTATTACTATAGTAATAGCAGGTAGCTATAGTAGTAGCTACTTTACTACTAACTAAGGTAATAATATACTTTACCTTTAACCTTTAATTTAATAATATTAAATCTATACTATAAGTCTAGCCTTTTTAGATAGTATAGTAATTAATAAGTTAGTTAATAGTAGGCATAATAATTAGGTTAAGGTAAAAAAAGTAAATCTAGAAGGATATAAAGGATTACCTTTAAAAGTAACTTACTAAGTAATACTAGCTCTTAAAGTTATAAATAATAGTAAAGTTTAGTAAAAAGTAGTATACTATATAAGGGGTTAATAATATTTACTATAGTAATAACTTTAGTAAAGTAGATAGGAAATAGCTAACCTTACTATAGTCTAAATTTAGCTAATAACTAAGTAACCTTAGCTATAAGACTTAAGAGATCTTCTTTAGTATAGATCTTATATACTTTACTAGTTTTATTATATTAGTATTTAGTATACTATAATCTGCTATAAAGTTAAAAAGTAGGTACCCTAACTATAGTAAGCTAATTAACTATAGTAAGCTAATTAACTATAGTAAGCTAATTAATTATAGTAAGTAACTAGATTATAGTAGCTAACTATTATATATTAATTTAAGAAAAATAGTAATAAATTTAATAAGGGATAAGATTAACTAAGAGAGGGATATAAAAAGGGATTTATAGTATAATCTAATAAAGTATTATAAGTATATAGATCTTATAAGTTACTATCATAATATAAGGGTAAGTAACAGTACTAACTAGTGTTTAGTTATTACTAAAGTCTACTATAAGTTACTTACTTATAATCTTAAAGCCTAGTAAGATATAATACTTTATTATAAGGTAAATATAACTTTAAAAGATCTACTGCTAGGCCTTATAGTTATAGTTACCTAGCAGCTAGTAAAAAAGGATAATTTACCTATATAAGGTAAAGTTATAAGTAATTTACACTTTATAGTAGGATTTAAAGGAGGTAAAAATCCTACTAGTAGACCTTCTTTACTAACTATAAATAACTCTACTAGTAATATAGTAGTTAATTTATCTTTTAGTAGTAAAGAAGTTAGCCTTTTTATATAGCAGTAGTATTAATTACCTCCTTTATAATAGTAGCTATCTTTAATCTAATAGTATTATTATATACCTATTACTTTAGTAATTAACTTATTACTAGTATATTTAGTAAGAGAGACTAAAGTGCTATTATTATTACCCTTACGACCTAGAGAGCAGTTACCTGTAGCGTAATTACTAGAGGTCTAAGATTTTATAAGGTAGTTTCTTAAAGTTAAAGGGTGATAATAGGGCTATAAAGGTAGTACTAACGCAGCCCTTTAATAACTATAGAGCTTTTTATTAAGCCTAGTAGTTATCTAGTGTATACTAAAAAAGTAGTATAAAGAAAAAGGTATACCTAAATCCTTTATTAGCACTATATAAAGGTTAATAAAGACTTTCTTACTTATATAGTAATACTATAAGTGTAGTAGACGTAACTTTACTAGCTCTAACTAATAGTATAAATTACTATATATTACTAATAAAGTTAATAAAGTTAATAAAGCTAATAAGCTACTTATTATAAATACTATAACTAATAAGATAGGTAACCTTAAGAAGGGTAGATTTAGTTAGTTAAATTAAATCTAGTAGTTATAACTATACTAACCTTTAGGTAATAAATAGTCTTTTTATTTTCTCTTTTATATAACTAGGTAATTTATTCTTACTAATTATTTATATAAGTTAATACCTTTCTAACTTTATAATATATAATAAAATAGATAACTTTAGCTTTAATAAGTTATATAGTAGTAATATAAATAACCTAATATATATAGGTAATAATAAGTTATTAACAGCTTTATATAAAAGTAATAAAGATAAAGAGTAATAATATAAAAGTAATAGGGATAAAAAGTAATATAATAATACTAACAAAAAGTAAGGTAGTAAAAGTAAATAAGTAGTTACTATAGTTAGATTTCTTTACTATCTATTAATAGTTATTTTTTTTCTTTATTACTGCTTTAATAACAGCACTTTCTTTACTAGTTATAAAGGCACCTTTAATATTACTACTATCTTTATTAATTAATATATTATTAAATAACCTTTACATACTATTAAAGTTAATAAATAAGTAATAAAAATAGCCTTTTATCTGTTTAATACTATAACTAACCTCTACTATATAATTATAAAGCAGCTTATTAAAGTTATATAAACCCTCTTTATCTTTATTCTATCCTAAGTACTACTTATAAAGAAGCTTCTTAAGGTTACTAAATACCTTCTTAATAGGGTTAAAGTTAGGTAAGTATAGTAGTAGATATAATAGTTATATACTAGCTAAATTATATACCTTTTAGATATCTTATTAGTAGTAAAAGCTAGTATTATTTATAATAATAACTAACTTTACTATAAGAAAGACACTACACTTAGGTAAAACCTTATTTTAAATCTATACTATAAACCTATTATTATTTATTATACTTAGGTATATTAATATATTAAATATACTATTTATAGTAAGGGTAGAAAGGATTTAGTATTACTACTTATATTTAAGCTTATCCTTTTAATATAGTAATAGTCCTTTTAGCGCCTAACCTATCCTCTATATACCTATATATTTATTAATACCTAACTTATTAATAAATACTAATTACTCTAGATAGTATTTATAAATAGTATATATTTAGTTACACTATAGTACTTTATCCCTTTAGGTAGTAATAATATAGATAGACTTTAACGTCTACCTAGCTATATAAAGCTACTAACTAATTATTAACTTATAAACCTTTACGTTAAATTACTTATAAAAGAAATCTTATATTTTTTTAAGGCTAAGGTTATTATAGTAAGTAAAAAGCTTTAATAACTTATATAGTTACTACACTTCTAACTTTATTTAGCTTTACTAACTAGTAAGATAAATCTCTACTTATCTAGTTATTTTATAATAATAACGCTATTACTAGACTATATAGGTAGTATAGCCTAGCTATATAGTAATCTCTTTATTTATTTTCTTAAATAACTTAAGGATCTATACTATCTTTTTTTACTTATCCTTATTTAACCTTAGTGCTATTATATTTATTTAATTTAGTATTTATTTAGTAAAAGATAATAGTAGTAAGTAATAGTAATAGGATTATTATAGACTTTACTCTCTTTATATATATATTACTTTTATAACTTTATTAACTTAGCTAGCTGCCTGTTTAAAAGGCGTGCTCTTATAGACTATTATAATAGGAGACAAACCTATCTGCGGGGTAAGTGTTAAAGAGATAATTAGATATGCAGCTGACAAGTGGCTTTATATAGGTCTAAATCCCCTTATTATTATTATTATTACTAGTATGCGCGACTTTAAGTTGTTATAACTATTTAATGTTAGGCAATGCAGATTTCGGATCCTGCCAGCCAAAAAACGCGAATTTGCATGGGGTTGCATTTGTGTGGCGCGGGTGCACGGACTGAAAAATAGGTTTCGGACGCTGCCAACGCAACAGACTGTATATCACCTCGTGACATATAACTATGGCAGGCTCCACTCAATCATGCACGACGTCCCCGTTCCTCTAACATTTCGTTCAAAAGAGTCTCAATACTATAACGAGAAACTGCAGTCGGCTATAAAACAGATCTGGGGGCATTCCAGTGTTTCGGCTCAGCGAAAGTCACGTCTGAGTTCTCCATCTTCAGCCCGATCTGCCAACGCCCGAGACCCGGCCAGAAGTTTTCGTGCTCGCCAACAACGTTCCCCTTTTCATCTGCTTGCCGAATATCGAACCACCCCAGGCTCGCCCTTCTGCAGCTCTGACCGGGCGATATGCTGCACCATTGATCTGTCCCAGGCAACTCACATTGACTGCCGTCGCCCTCTGGAAGCGGAGGCTGAACGAGGGTCGGGTCCACACCCACGTACTTGAAGATACTGAGCGAGAGAGGGAACGATGGGACGTATGGGACGGTCTTAAAGGTTGCTTGGAACAGCGGGGTAGCGCTCGCGGACGCTTCCTTGACGTCACCCGATGTGTCGTGGGGAAAGACCTTGACGCTTGTGCTGCCATCCGCGTTCTTCTTCCAGTCGAAGGCGGCGAGATGCTTTGGAATATTCCAGTCTGGTGTTTGATGTCAGCAGGGTGCGCTGGTTGGGTTAACCTCTTCGCCTCCGAATCAATGCCACTCACTCTTCCGGCCATTCCAGCAGGTGTACTTTTGAGATACGTATATCCGTGTGATTCTTGCGTTCTTTTTCTTGATGCGCTTTCCATTCTCCTCGACGGTATACTCATGAAAGCCCGGACACAGAATCAACTCGTCATATGGACCAACAGGGCTCTCGGTATATCGGATAATCTGTATCATGCTGATTCCGCCCAGCGGCCTGTTGCCTTCCGGGCAGATGAAGGACGAGTTTGCCTCGAGAGGGGAGTAAGCGATGGTGGGCGGGTGCGCTGCCTTCGGTCCGGAGACCCAGAAGCTGAAGAGGTAGATGTCGCCCTTGAGCTTCCACGGTGCTGGAACCGGGGTGATATCGTTGGCCGCCATGTTGGCCCTCGTTACGGCAGATCAAAAGACCCACAACAATTCAAAGCTTAGCACAATAAAGAGTGCTTACACAGCGATGCTATCGACCACTGCGAAGCTTACAATCGCGGTGTAGTCGAATGGTAAAATACGGGGCCGATTGTTGGAAAATGAACGATGCAGCGCATTGTGGGGTGTTCGAAAGCGCTATCTGCACCTTATACTCACCAATTATCCGCGCCATACCCCGTAGGGAGCGCTGCCTTCAGACAAAACATGGAAACGGGCAGCCGGAAAGGTGTATGGTTTCTTCGAAGGTGACGTTCCTCTCCCAAAGAGGCAACCGAATCGTAGGTGGGCTGCCAAGTACCGAGGACCGTGGGAAGCGGGCCCGGGCGCTCGCCCTGCAAACAGGAATGTCGATGCTATGCGTTGCTCGATCCTCATAATATATCCGCTTTCACGTGCACTCCATAGTTCAAGTCAACAGAACGTTCTGTGTTGTATCTTAAAGCCATCACTTGCCATACCCAATTATGCTGCAAATGAACAATTGCAATCTGCATCAACCGGCGCTTTCTTTCCCAAAAACAAGAGTTCACAACTGTTAGAGGATGCCTTGCACACCTGTGTTATCACTTCGATACGGGGACGAGGGGGAATTTCTAAACATCAATTGTTGATTTTTAGCAGCGAGAAAGTTATCGTATACACATGGAAATTTATCGATTGAAACGGCTCGTGCCAGGTTGGGGAAAGCATGACGAGATCTGTGGCACAAAACTTGGCGATATGTTGCATTCCACATTGTTGTTCGTATTGATGCATCTTCACCTCCTGAGACCCCTTTGAGCACGCTATTCATAATTGCCCGTTATCACACGTCATTACCTGCATTGGAAGATATTATACGTGGCTTCACCCTTTGCAATGCATAGAGGGATTGAGCTTTAGCAACGGCCAGAAGTAAGCTCTATCGAGTCATACCTAACCCAGTTTACCTGGTATTATGAGAGAATTACGTTAAATTGATCTACCTTACGGAGTACTTGGGGAGCCTTGACGACAAACACAGCAAATATGGGGCTGGACGGTGTACACTTCATTGAAGGAATCCCCGCGCAGGGACTTGTTAGCCGAAGTGGATCCAGAAATAGGGATCATGACTCTCTGATCGGGGAATGATAGCCCATCAATCTATCTCTCCCGTCTGGTTACCGAATCAGAGACAGTCTTGACACTTGTTGTTGTGTGACAAGGGAATAATAGCTAACAATAGCCATGTGGGAAATGACAGATAGGTTCGGGTATTTGAGATGAAGTATGCAGTGTGAGAAGCCATCCTCTGTATACACCTCTGAGGGAGTTCTTGGGTGGAGTCTACGGTAGGTGATCGAACTCAGTTTGTGTGGCTGTTCGCTTTCTTCGGAACAACTTTCATGTCAAGGCATAGTCCACGCCAGGCTATGGTGTCCCATCTCATGCAAGAATTGGAGGATGGGAAGTACATCGATAAACGAACAGCCAATGGGTATGCTTCCAATTTTCCGAGCTTGAATCCTTGTAATCTTGCACCTCGATTTTATACAAAGACACGGAGCCGAGGTGGTTCCTCGGAGGTTTGCACAGGGGACACGGCGATCTTGTAATACAGTAGGAAAACACAGTAAAAGCATCATGTTTGATACTCTTAGCATAATAGAAACTCAACAGAAGATTCCCGAACAAAATTACAGTACCCCAGAGGTATTCATACCGTAGTTTCATTCACATGAAGCCTGGGTCAAGCGGAAGAATTGGATTCCATTCGTGCAGTCTGGACGATTGTTCGACGTCGTGTCAAGCTAAAAATTCCTTGGTTATCGGATGACAACGCATCGGTGTAACATCATTGCTTACTCCGAATGAAAGGCTGAAGATCCCTGGCATTAAAACAATTACTTTGGTCAACCATTCAGTACATTGGGTTGGGGGTATTGACCCTAATATCGCTGCGGTCGCGTATGAGGACAAAGAACAGCCCTGCAGTAATGTTTCGGGCATTTCAAATGTATAAGGGCTGGGGATACCCCATCCCATTTTTGCCTACGAATGGTATCAGACAGTCTACAACACGTTTCCCCTAATCCAGCAGCCAATCTTTTGACGCGAAACCATGTCGGCACCTTCGGCCATCTATCCTAGCCTGAACGGCAAGACCGTGCTCATCACCGGCGGTGCGGAGGGTATCGGAGCCGCCACGGTCGAGCGCTTCGCTCTTCAAGGCTGCCAAGTCATCTTCCTCGACATCGCCGGGACCTTGGCGCAGAAAACCATCCAACATGTCATGTCAATTGCCAGCGAGACCGGTGCCAGCCTTAACACCATCAAAACACCGGTATTCTACTTTTGTGACGTTTCCAACTTGGGCCAACTTCAAGCTACAGCCAACGAGATCCTCGAAACGTACGGAACAGTCCATGTTCTGATCAACAACGCGGCACTCACGGGCCACAAGGCGAGACTCAGAACTGAAGAGGTCACGTCCGAGGCGTGGGACATGAACATCAACACCAGTCTGAGGCACGTCTTCTTCTTGACGCAGGCCGTCCTTCCCGGCATGAAACAGGCCGGCGGAGGCAGCATCGTGAACCTGGGCTCCATCACGTGGCGCATTCCTGACCCAGCCGTGCCGGTCTACGGCACCTGCAAAGCCGCGGTGATGGGCCTCACCCGCGCTCAGAGCAAAGAGGTCGGCCCGCTCAACATCCGCATCAACAGCGTCATGCCGGGCGCCATTGCCACCCAGAGGCAGAGGGACGAGGTCTTGACACCGGAGTATCGCGCCGAGGTGATGCGGTCCCAGAGTCTGCAACGTGATCTGATGCCGGAAGACGTGGCAAAGTTGATTGTTTTTCTGGCCAGCGACGAAGCAAGCGGTATAACGGGCAGTAGTTATGTTGTTGATGGAGGTTGGTGTAGTGACCCTTGAGATACCTCTAAGGTAGACTCTTGACTCGCGGTCCCATATCGCAAAATGACACACTCAACCATCTTACTAGAGGCGTCTTCGTGACAAAGGGTGAGATGACAACTGCAATGCAATGTCAGGTAAGGCGTCAATGGATGGTCGACTAAGGGTATCTGATTCGCATTCGATCTCTAAAATAATAGCAAAGTTTTCCTTGGTCCCTGTAACGCCATGCCATGTACCACCCCGCAATCCACTGTCTCGAGTCTTTATTCCTTCAAAAGGCGATTCTGCGTTTCCGCCCGGTATACTTGGAGGTAGACTTGACGACCTTGCCTTTCCTTTCCATCTGCTCCTTCTTCTTGACAATCCACGCCTTGCTGCCCTTCTTGATCTCCCCCTTGCCGCTCTGCTGCGCATTGGCCTTCCTCCGCGCGTCCTCGACGTCGACGTTGTCCATGCCCTCCACGACGTTGGTGATGTCGCCGCCGCGGCCGCCCTCGGCTGTGCCGCCGACGGTGAGGACGAGGTAGAGCTTGACGTTCTTGGTCTCCGGGTCGTCCTCGAGGAGGCCGGCGCCGAAGCCGGCCTTGACGGCGGCTTGGGTGATCATGTTGCGCTGGGTGTCGTTCTTGGGGTAGAACTGACAGACGGCGCGGCCGCCCCTGCGTAATGAGGCGTAGAGGCCGTTGAAGAATCTGGTGAGGCGGCCCTCAGGGGAGGTGTCGCTGCTCTCGGCGTTGCAGAGCCACTGAATGGCGGAGATGCTGATGGCGGCGTCGAAAGAGCCGGCGCGGAAGGGCACGCCCTGGCCGATGTCGGCGAGGAGTAGGTCGCCCTCGACGTCGCGCTGTAGAGCGATGTCGAGCATGGAGGGGGAGACGTCCATGCCAATCCAGGTGTGCGGCCCGCCATCCTCAGGGCCCTCGGCGGAGAGGATCTCGCCGGACAAACCGCTGCCGCAGCCGACGTCGAGGATGAGGGAGGGGTGCTTGAGATCGAGGAGCTCGAGGGCGCGGCGGGTCATGGACGCCTGGATGTTCTGAATACGAGAGCTCGTCGTGTACTTGCGGGCTTCGGAGTCATTGTAGTGAATGTCGGCCGCGCTGAGGAGAGGGAGGGGGGGAACATGTTAGTTGGCTCCGTTGCTGTGGCGGGGTCGTAGTGGAAAGAACAACGGCTTACAGGGTGTCCTCAGGGCGCGACATGATGGGCGAATTCTGTCCGGAGGTTAAATCTGGTTTTGCGAATGAGGAGACTCCTGTCGTTCTATGACTCCGTACACTTCGTCGTCACGCCGGCGCATCGAGAAATCGGGAGGTGAATTTTGTGTCGTGGGAAATCCTCAAATTTCGCAGCTGGGGGGGGGGGGGGGTGAGGGGCGGCTAGTTATCGATAAGATAAACAAGAGTAGTACAATCTCTGCTATCGATAAGGATCCCAGCATTCGGTAGGGCGAATCGAGTCTCCCTCCCAAAAGCCTGTCTCAATAGGTACATGTGACGGATCAAGATATTGCCCGAGAACCCGGCGCAAAGGCCACGCTTGCGAAAGAAGCCCGACGCGCTGTGTGGCGCCCCAATCCCTTCCGCCCACCGTCATAGCTCCAGGGCAATTGCGGGTGTAGGTACTCCGTAGCTCAGAAGTAATTAATATACACCATCGCCATCGTCCACCGACGGTTGCCACATTCTCGTCTTGAATCCCATCTCCTTCATGCTACGCCCTGCGATCCCTCACAACACAACGCCGTCGCCATGTGGATTCTACCTTTAGTCGGCTATCTCGGCTCCATCGTGGGCTTCTGTTTCCTGACCCTGGCCATCGGTTCGTCTTAGTCCCAGGCCTCCCTTGGGCAAGTGCAAATAAACCCACGCTGACACGGCTTGAATAGCTTCGGGTCTGTACTACCTTTCGGAGCTCGTCGAGGAGCACACCGTGTTTGCGAAGCGCCTGCTCACGAAGCTGATTTACTCCGTCATTGTCTTGCAGCTGTTGCTGTGCCTTGTCGACGGGTTCCCCTTCAAGTTGACCCTTATGGGTGTCATTTCCCATGTCGTCTACCTCGGAAACATGCGGCGGTTCCCCTTTGTCAGATTGACGGACCCTCTATTTCTCGTATCTTGCGGTATGTGCAAGGATATCCATCGGCTTTGGTCAGGAAGCCCCAGACTAACAGACGCCTTATAGCCCTGGTCCTTGTCAACCACTACCTCTGGTTCCGCCACTTCTCCGCTGCCCAGCAAAGATCCTATTCCAACATGCACTCCTACTACGAACAGCCCGATATCCCGAGCTTCACCGAGATTGCCTCATACTTTGGCCTGTGCGTGTGGCTGATCCCCTTCGCCCTCTTCGTGAGCTTGTCCGCGAGCGACAATGTTCTGCCAACGATGGGCAGCGAGGATCCCCTGCGGGACTCTTCCGGCAGGAGCAAGCGTCAGGGATTCGTCAAGTCCATCGTTGATACCGTTCTCGGCGCCATGGGCGAGGTGTTCAGGACTGTTGGCTGGGAGCGCAGTTGATCAAGGCTCGGTGGGCAAGTGCGCCAGGATGTACAATACGACACGTAGATGGAACTTGTCATCTGTGTAGTAGGTTGGCTTTAAACCGCCATTACGAAAGGAGTGAATGTTCCCTCGAAATACGGCAGACGAATAGATACCCGGAGAGTCCCTCCAACTGATATGTTGCTTGTTTCGACTGGCAACTCCGGCACGAAACTACCTACTTGACTGAAAAGACCCGACATGTAAGCGCGGGCTTTTTGATATGCTGGCTATCTAACCTTGTGTGACCTGACTGGGATTTCTTTTTCCCAACAGCCTGGAACAAAAAGTGCCACCAGTCCGGCCAGCCGAGCACGAAAAGCCATGTCGTCTGGCCGGTCTTGTTAATTCATATAGTCGCTAACATAAGATCCTCAGGCTCCAGACGGCGATGTGCACTGAAGTAACGCAGAGGCAGCCAATCAGTTCAAAGAAAACAAAAGGACACTGCATAAGCAAGATCCTTCTAGCCCTGGATCTCGGGGTTTCGGCAGCAAGAGTCCCGGGCTATGCCAGACTAATACCTCAGTTGCCTACCCAGGCATTCATGGTTGCCACGTTTACCATTACACCAGAGACCTCATTGCAAAAGGACCTCAATGCCTACACGTATGGGCGTGTACCTTGCAGTAGCTGCCGCAGGTACGTAATAAAGCGCACTTGTTCCAAGACCCTGGCTCTTGGACATGCGCGGTTCTTTTGTTTGGGTCATGTTAAAACACCAAACCACCAGCCCGACTGGTGAGCCCCGGCCATCGTCGTCGGCCTCCATGGCAGTGCACAACTACCCACCGCGCCCGAGCGACATGCATTTCGCATTTTTTTGATGATGATGGCGAGAAATAAAAGTACCGCAAAGGACCCCGCCGGCGCGATATGGAAGTTTGAGGAGTAGACCGCCTCGCACTCCTCATTCCTCGTTGGAAGAGGACGTGGAGGACAAGATGGTCTCTTGAGCCCGAAGCATCGCTTCCTCGGTGCTCCCAGCTGGTATTTATAAGAATCAAGCACGCCTTCTCGCTTTCTTGCCGCTTCTGCTCATCATCAGCACCAACATCCACGTTCCACGTTTCACTTCTTCAGCTACCTTTGAGCCCCAAGAGCAACAAAAGCTCAACTATCTTGACCTATTTCACCTGCTGTCACAATGTCTTCTAACCAGAACCACCCCGGCTACCAATACACCTCCGTCCCTCGGCCTCGCCAGGGTCAGACGCCGCAGACTCCCGCATACCAACAGGCTGGCGCGTCCAGCACACTCAATTCCTGGCTGTCGGAAGACGCTTCAAAGGCGCCGTTTCACGCCATCGGCTCGTTCCGATCCGTGGGTGCCACTTCCGGCAACGGCGCGGGCATGTGGAGTTCTTCGCCGGCTCCGAGCAGCACGGGAGCGACATGGGGCAGCGGACCCAGCCGTCAGAGCTGAGGACCGCCTCAAGCTCCAAGACACAGAACCAAGGCGGTCGGGCACGAAAAGCGGTGATTTTTCTTCTTGTTTCGGAACGGGATATGGTTGTCATGGATTGCTTGTGATATATGATTGTGGCGTTGCAATTGGATGATTCCGCATCGCATGGGCTTACCTGGGAGCTGGCGTGGCATTGTGGGTGGTTGTAGACCATTGTTGGAGCTGGGTCGCGGAAAGAGGTCCACTTAGAGAGTTATCAACCCCCTTATTCAACTCCTAGCGGTGCCTCGATAGTCAGCCGGGCATGGAATTACTGATGCCTCAGTTTACCTGCGCGGCATTACAGTCTTAACTCCGTACTATCTGCGTCCTACAAACCCCATCGTGACAAGCCCGGAGTTAATATGTAATCCCAGGCCGGGTGTATCCACCGTGTCGAGCTTGAGAACTAAATGACAGAAGGCTCCAAGCAATAAGAGATGCCCATTTTCCTGACCTGTTTTCCCATATCATAGTAGCATCCGTACAAACACTTCAAGATCTCGAGTCAGAACCCAAGTTCAAGCCTGTCATCCCAGCCCGCAAACCGGCCTTGCAAGACATAGCCGTCCATCAACCGAGCCATCATGGTCCCTCCCACTCACAACCGGGACCCCAGGGCCAGCGAACTGGTGCCCCTCTACGCTCCTCATATCGCCGGCAGAACCATCCTCGTCACGGGAGTCTCGCCTGGCGGCCTTGGTGACTCTTTTGTCAAGCAGGTCGCAGTCGCCGAGCCGGCCATGTTCATCCTCGCCGGCCGCTCACCTGAGAGGTTCCGGGAGTTAGTCGCGGACCTCGCCACCGCACACCCCGAGATCAAGGTCAAGTCATTGGCCCTCGACCTCGCGTCCTTTGCCAACGTCCGCGCCGCTGCCGAGACGGTCAAGTCCTGGGCCGATGTGCCGCACATCGACGTCCTCGTTAACAACGCAGGCATCATGGCCGTGCCCTACAAGCTCACCGAGGACGGCTTCGAGAGCCAGTTCCAAACGAACCACCTCGGCCACTTTCTCTTCACGAACCTCATCATGTCCAAGATCCTAGCATCGGCGTCGCCACGCATTGTCAACGTCAGCAGCACGGGCCACAGGCTGCACCACATACGCTGGACGGACTACAACTTCAACAAGGGGGAGCACTACAACAGATGGATGGCGTACGGACAATCGAAGACGGCCAACAGCCTGTTCTCGATCGCGCTCGCCGAGAGACTGGGCTCCGCTGCCGGCGGCCTGACGGCCCTTAGCCTGTGCCCGGGATACGTCGTCACGAACCTCGCCGCGCACGGGGCGGACGATTTCTCCGGATTCCTGGAGGACCTACGCAAGGCACACGTGCTGGCCGGGTCGAAGTGGATGTGGGGGATGCAAAACATCGAGCCCAAGGATTTCGACCATGGCGTATCGACGCACGTGTTTGCGGCGTTTGCGCCGGAGCTGAAGGAGAAGAACGGGGAGTTCCTAACAAATTGCCGCGTCGCGGACCCGTGGGAAGAGGAAGTCTTCCCGTGGGCAAAGAGTAAGATCGATGCGGAAATGCTATGGGCTTTGAGCGAGAAACTCGTCGGGCAGGAGTTCAGATATTGAGACGCTGGAGTCGGACAGGATGGTCCACGGGCGAAACGACTAAGAAGTCAGTGTTGCAGTTGAGGTGCATAATGCGGGATTGTGTAGATATGAACGAAAAAACATCTGAGCGTTACATGACAACGTTTGAAGTCGAATCAACGTCGCAGTGGGCAAAGTCGTTGATGGATTCGAGACTCAGGCTGAGAGGTGAGGTCGAGCCACATGAGTCCTGTAACATTCATTCCAGGGCTGCATTGCCACCACAGACGGACCTGTCCACCAGCCACTCGCACAGCCACACAGCAACCGGGTCTAGATTGCTTATTCATCAAGATCGTGTGGCTGAAGACCAGCTGCACCGCCACTCCCTCCCAGCTTCACCTGCTGATCCTTGAAGGGCGGTGACCGGTGGCGAACCAACAACCACTACCACCAAGATGACTTGGTCGACTCTCCCTCTCTGGAACCAACTTGCCGGGCCTCGTCGAACTTGATTGGAAGACAAGCGGCCCTCCCGCTACGTACGCGTACGCTTCGTCATTCGAGCCAAGCAAACACACACACACACACACACAGAGAGAGAGAGAGAGAGCGGTTGTGTCTCGCTATCCGAGTTGGCAAGCTTGACACCAGAAAAAAAAAAGTGTGCCTCTAAGGAAGAATGAGGCTTTGCTAAGCCAAGCTGCCGACGTCATTCATCGGATCTTGTTCGTCGCAGTGGCTTTGCGTCCATGCAACTTGGGATCACTCTTCCATTTCCCTCTGCTTTTCGAAAGTCTCTTCGCCCTAGAAACTGGTCCGAGTCTCTCTATTGGTCTCGGCTTTGCTATCCGATGCGAGTCACAGACGAAAATGCGTTATTCGTAGCTATTCTCGCCGCATCCATGGATGACTGAGAGGGTCCAAACGTGTGGGTGTGTCGTTCACTCTGGGGTGTCTCAAGCCAAGCGTCATCCATGGAATGCCAACTCTATGGACAGGCCGGACCAGCGTACTCCCCGGTGGCAACTTGAGGACGCAGGCTATGCTTTGCGTTCCCCCACGCCCCTCCAAAGATCGTCACTTGCCCTGTCATATGCGCGCTGACGACGCTTCTTTGCGACGACCCGGAGGCTGGAGCCCAGATCCAGGCACCCGTCCATGGAAGACAGCACACACAGCCCAAAAGGACATGTGATGTCGGGTCTAGAAGGACGCCGTACACGCCCTGCAGGACTGCCAGCTTGCGCTTGGCTGCGCAGCTGCGTAATTCCACATAAGCTTAACCCGAGCAGAAAGCAGCCCCCCCTCCTTTAAAAGCATGTCTCTCCCCAACGTAACGGCTGCCGTTTGCCTTTGAGTTCAAGAACTCACTTCCGCAAAGCAAACCTACCTCGCACTCTTACCCTACGTGATGGGATCATTGTACGAGGCTCCAGCTACAAGCCGTGATCGCTCAACTAACGCCTTACTCAGACCGGAACGCGACATGGCTCCGAATATCGACTCGGCGCTGGGCACGGCCGACATGGCCAACGAGCAGCGTGGCCTGCTCGAGCTCATTGACAAGCTGCAATTCGCCCAGCTCGATAATGTCAAACTGCCCCAGATTGTCGTCGTCGGCGACCAGTCGGCAGGAAAGAGTTCAGTACTCGAGGCCATCACCGGCACACCATTCCCGCGCGATGCGGGCGCATGCACGCGCTTCGCGACTGAGATTCGCCTGCGCAGGTCGAACGAGGCAAGCCTCAACGTCTCCATCATCCCCGACAAGAACAAGACATTCAAGGAGCAGGAGCGCCTGAAGCAATTTGGCGGCGCCGTCGACGCCGACATGTCGTTTGAGGCGCTCATGAAATCGGCAGTGGACCTGATTGCGCCAAAGAACATCCCCGGCAGATTCGCTGCCCGCGACATCTTGGTGGTTGAGAAGAGAGGCCCCGACATGCCTCTTCTCACGCTGGTGGATCTGCCCGGACTTGTCAAGAATGCCAATAACGATCAGTCGATGGACGACATCAAGACCATTGAGACACTGTGTGACCGTTATATGAAGAGCTCGCGCACCATCATCCTCGCCGTCGTCGGCGGCAACACCGATTACGTGCAGGCGCCCATTCTCACAAAGGCACGCCACTTCGACCCCTCTGGGAGCCGCACCATTGGCGTCCTTACAAAACCAGATCTCTGCGAGTCCATCGGTCTCGAAGACAAGTTCATTGAGCTCGTCCAGAACAAGGACAAGCAAAACTACTTCAAGCTCGGTTGGTATGTCCTCCTCAACCCTGGTCCCCGCGATCAGGGCCAGCCATGGCCTTCGGCGCGCGAACGCCGCCAGCGCGAGGAAGACTTCTTCGGCCGCGGGAAGTGGCGCGCGCTCCCCAGCTCAATGTGCGGTGCCAACGCCCTGAAGCAGAAGCTCAGCGTCCAGCTGCAGCGTCACATCGGCCGGCACGTCAAGACGCTGCGCAAGCAGATTCAGAAGGCGCTCGACGAATGCGACACGGAGCTCAAGTCCATGGGCACTGGCAAGGACACGGTCGAGGAGATGCGCATCGAGCTTGTCGAGCTCTTCTCGGCCTCCAAGGAGCTGGTCATCCCCGCCGTCTACGGTTTCTACAAGAACCCTCCCCGCAAGAATTTCTTCCGTGCCACGGCCGACCCCCGCGGCACGCCCGCTCAGAACCTGCGCGCCCGCGCCATCGAGGAGAATGAGAAGTTTTCGCAGCGCATCCGCCAGAATGGGCGCAAGTTCGGCTTCTCGGCCTCGACGGCACCCGGGGCAATGGACGGCGTCACCATTAGCGAAAGTAGCAAGAGGGAGTTCGTAGGCAGGGAAGTCGAGATGCTCCTCCGCCAGATCCGCGGTTCCGAGTTTCCCATGGACCCGAAGCCCCGCGCCGTCTACATGCTCTTCCAGAGCTACTCGGAGAACTGGCCCAAGCTCGCCCAGGAGCACAAGGATAACCTCGGCGTGGTTTGCAACGAGTTCCTGAGCGAGGTCATTGACTTTGCGTGGCCGCAGCGCATGCGCGAGCCGCTGCGCTACCAGTTCCTGGACGTGCAGATGAAGAAGCTCATGGCGGACGCGCAGCAGGAGCTCGAGCACCTGACGCAGGACATGAACCTCGAGATTCAGCCCTATGACCCCGAGTATGAGGAGCGCCTCCGGAAGTGGCAGATGGAGTCCACCAAGGACGGCGCCACCTATACGGAGGCGCAGGAGGTGTGCGAGAAGATGTTGATCTTCTACGAGCTGGCGGCCAAGACATTTATCCGCAACACCATCACCCAGGTCGTTGAGAGGCACCTGCTTCAGGGCATGTACGGCATCTTCAACTCGGTGGAGATCCTGAGCATGCCGAACGATACCGTCGAAGCGATCGCAGCCGAGAACAAGGAGACGCGCGACCGCAGGATGACACTCAAGACGCAGAAGACGGCGATTGAGGAGGCCCGCGACATCTGCGCCAGCTTGGCCATGCGCAAGGAGCTCCGGATGGTAAGTCCCACACCTGTCGTCCCCTTCCACGAAGCCGGCGATGCTAACACAAACGTCCCGCAGTACGCCGACGAAGATCGCGACCTAGAAGAAAACAGTTCAGACTCGGACGATGATAAACCCCGTCAGCCGTCGGCACGAAAGCCGGTCAACAACAATTCCAGCGCTAGCCCGACCCGGGAAACACACCGTTCCACGCGCTCCCGAGACGAGCGTGAAGAACGTCGGGAGCGCGAAGAACGTCGTGAGCGCCCAGCAGCAATGAGGATACAGCCCTCCGCCGCCGCCGAGCCCGTGGCGACCAACGGTAACTACACCTACGGCGGCCAGCAGACATCCGCGCAAGCCCCTGCTCCCCCGCAACCGCAAACCCAAGCTCCTGCCCCCGCCCCCCAACGGCCTGAGCGGACGGACCCCCCGCGTATGAACACGGGCAACTCCGAATGGGACGACGAGTACTACAGGCCCCCCACGCAGCCGCCTTCTCAGGCGCCTCCCCCGCCTCCGCGCCCGCAGAAGCTGAGGCCAGAAGAGGCCGCATCGGACGTGTACAGCCATCGCTCGGCGTCGTCGGTGTCGGAGCAGCAACAGGCCAACGGGTACGGCAGCTACCAGGATCAGAGCGACTATCCGCCCTCGTCCACCAGGCGGGTGACGGCCAAGAAGCTGTTTGGTAGAAGTTAGATGTGATTCGAGACGGGTTTCGCGTTGACCCTTTTTCCCCCTTGTCAACGGTTTTGTTTTCTTTTGTTCTATTTATGGGCGACGTCGGCGTTCACCACTTAGGGGTCTTTTGCCGATGATAGAAAGCGATTTTATTTGGACACGGGCTAGGAGACATGCGTTTTGCACATGGACGGGGGGGTGTTGAGATGAATGATGCTACAATGCCAAATTCTACAAATTACATTTGCTCTTCCGTCTTCTTGCGTGAACTTTGCGTGACTTGGTAAGGAGGTACGATTCAAATCAGCACCCGACACAAGTGTTGGTTGAGGATGAGTTTTCAAGGCCAACGCGATGGGGGAGTACGTAGTGAGATTCGCGATGGCATCTCGACGCCTCATAGCATGTCATTTGAAGTAATTCTCAACCGCACTATTCTCGTCAATGTAATAGACTTGTTCGCTGCAGGTAGTCCCCCACACACACACATGTTCCGCTCTCACCGTAGATAGCAAATAGATATTAGGTGCTTGAATCTCGGTTTCATTGGTCATCAGTTGTCATTATAGTATACAGGTGAATTGCATCCCCCCCCCCGTCCTACTCCTTTTTTCCCCTTTCGTTCACTCTCTCATTCCTGGGCGATCTTCAGGACGGCCTTGCCAAAGTTCTCGCCGGTGAGCATGCCGACGAAGCCCTCGGGGGCCTTGTCGATGCAGGCGGTCAGGTGGATCTTGACCTTGAGGTCGCCCTTGGCGATCATGGGCTGGACCTTCTCCTGGAAGGGCTTGTACTTGGCGGGGGAGAGGTCGACGAGGAAGCCCTGGAAGCTGAGCTTCTTGGCGACGAGGTGGAAGAGGCCGCGGACCCCCTTCTGCTGCTCGCGCGGGGTGTTGTAGTCGGAGATCATGCCGCAGCCGATGATGCGGCCCTGGGGGTTGAAGGACTCGAGGGCGGCCTCGAGGTGCTCGCCGCCGACGTTCTCAAAGTACATGTCGATGCCCTGGGGCGCGAGGCGCTTGAGGGCGTCGACGGGCGACTCCTTCTTGTAGTTGAAGCCGGCGTCGAAGCCGAGCTCCTTGGTGATGAAGTCGAGCTTCTCGTCGCTGCCGACGGAGCCGATGACCTTGACGCCCTCGGCCTTGGCCAGCTGGCCGACGATCTGGCCGACGGCGCCGGCGGCCGAGGAGACGAAGATGGTCTCGCCGCTCTTGGGCTTGCCGATGTCGTAGAGGCCCTCGTAGGCGGTCATGCCGGGCATGCCGAGGGCGCCGATGAAGAGCGGCAGGTCGACGTTGTGGGTGTTGGGCACCTTGAAGAAGCCGGGCAGGAACTTGGCCGGGATGGCGGCGTACTCGGCGTTGGGGCCCATGAAGGAGGTGACGAGGTCGCCGGCGGCGAACTGCGCCGCGTCGGAGCGCTCAACGCGGGCGACGATGGACGAGACGATGACGGCGCCCTGCTCAAAGGGCGGGATGTAGGACTTGCCGGCCTCGGCGGGGCGCATGCGGCCGCGCATGTAGGGGTCGAAGGACGAGTAGAGCACCTTGATGAGAATGCCGCCGTCGAGGTCCTGGTCGAGGTCGATGGGGCGGTCCTCGACGACGAGGTCCTGGCCCGGCACGGGCAGGCCCTTGGGGACCTGCTTGAAGACGAAGGACTTGTTGGGGGTGGGCGCCATTGTGAGATGGGTTTTTGTTTTGGGGAAAAAAAGGGAGAGGGGTGGTCTGGGTATCAAAGGCGAGGAGTTCTGGGTATGGTGAGAAGACAGAAGTGTACCAAGATGCTTCTAATACGGAATCGAGATTGATGGTTCTCCTAAAGTTAAAGGCTGCAGCTGGAGATGGGACGGCACTGATTTATATATCATTGCGAGCACTTGCTCCAAATCACGACGAAGTCGGATGGAAGCTCTGTCGTACCCGCGCCGGGTCCGACCCTGCGGTGGCACTGCGCCTCCTTGGTTGTCAGTCTCTCTTTCTTTTCTCCTTTGGCCGAGGTATCTTGATGAAGACAGGGGCGGAAGCCGTTGGAAACCAAAACGTCATGGAAGAATAAACGGCAGACTAGGTAACCAACCCACTCTGGTCGGCGAGTGGAGTTGCATGGGGAATGCACAGGCGATGGGTCGGCTTTGCCATCTGCCCGGCTGAACGATCGTTCCGAGACGTATGGTTCCCCATAGCATTTCCGGAGTTAGGTAGGTATGTAGTGTGTGGTACATAGCAACTACTAGGTATCTGTGTACGGATGCGTACGATGTAGATAGTAGGCAGTGTGGTGTGTGTCGTGTCAGACGGCCCGCTACTTGGCGTGTGGCCATCCATGGTCCCCTACATTTTCTCTAGTGGGGAAGATCTGTCAGCACCTTGAAATTTTTCTTGGTCGATTTGCCCCTCGTAGGTAATGAGCTTACCTCCTGGTCTCTGACATCAAGATGCCGCGGCTCATGGCGGGGTTCGTGAACATTGGGAATTTTGGGTAGGCGGTGAGCTGCATGTTCGGTCCTCCGAGGACAAATCAGGGTCAGTCACCCTCCCCCACCTTTTCTCTTTAGGTATTCATCAGGGTCGTCCTGACGCTCATTATCGGCGTTTAGCCCGCAAGTTCCGACTGTTGGATGCTCGTCGGGGTTGCCGTTTCTTCAAAGCACATATCCCCGAGTCATTCCGTACTTGTACCGGCTTCCGTCACTAACCAACCGTTTCCCATTCTTTCTGACGGATACCTGGCCGTGCCCCAAAGCGCCGCAGAAATCTCTGTCCATGAAGCAATCATGACAAAGCAGCCAACTGCTGTAAACAACCAAGGCATGACACAACACCCATCCCCATCCACCCAACGTCACCGGAGCTGATAGCCCCTTTCGGCGGAGGTCCCCCCCCCCCCCCCCCCGATAGATACCTAGAACAATGCAGAAACAATGGTGGATAGGCCCGCGGCCGAGGCTGTAACGATCTAGAACAGGCTTGTCGGTGACGGAGCCGAGGTCCAACCGTGTGGGCTTCTCTTCTGGGGAGGGTCGTCACCCCTTCAACGACGCTGGGAATCCAACAGATTGCGGTCTGAATGGAACGTTCGGTCGAATACCTAGTTGCGTCTACTCCGTACTATGCAATGTTATCCCGTAGCCACCGATCCCAGCTCTTTTCCTTGTCTCCCTTTGTAATGGCATTCTTGATTTCAAAGCCAAATTTCCGCTTCCCCACGTCGCTCAATTCCGCTGCTGAGAGATAGGGCTTTTGCCTCCCCCCCCCCTTCTCACCTTTTTCGCAGTTGTAGATCATCCCCTGGTTCTTTCTAGAAATCTCCAAGATCTCCGACCGCCCTGGCTGAACCGGCTTGCGGTCCTCAAGGGTCTTAGGAGTGTACACTAGAATAGACAGTCCATCAACATCGTCATGCGCTGTGTGCCGGTGGCAGGTATTTCGCGACCATCCTCGCGTGGCCTCGAACAGCCGCTGCATCGGGTGCCGTCCGCTGTTCGGCCGCCATATCGGCAGACACGGCCACCAGCTCGGCCCCTCCGCGGCCGTCCGTCATCCATAACTCTTCGTAGCCCGTAGGCTCGAAACCCATCCGTTCGAAGCACCGCCTCCCTTCTGGCGTTGCCGTGAGCGCTATGTAACACTGTCAGATAATCATCATCATCGCCCACCCCTTAAGCTGAGGGTAGGGCAGAAACACGCAAAAGCACACAGATACACACGACCCATACACTACACGAATCACTTACCCGAATGGCCAATGATCTTCCATCCCTTGCCCTCCGCCACAGCGGCGACAGCCCGCATCGAGAGGTTCGCGAACCCGCGCACCTTTGCATGCGTTGCAGAGATGTCGAACCGTTCGACGTGGAAGACGTGCAGTCCGACCTCCGGAGGCGGGCCTCCGTCGTCCTCGTCGCGGGCGAACATGGATTCGGCGTCGACGTCGGTCTCCTTGACGTGTCCCGCCAGTAAGTCCCGCCACGCGCGCGCCAGGAGGGGAAGCACAATGACGGCGCCGACGAGCGACCGCCCTTCGGCCCGGCCTTCGTCACCCTCGGCAGCCGGCAGGTAGAAGCACGTCGCCATGTCGGGCGCCGCCGTCGTCCAGCTCCGGAGGCGCTCCCAGGTCAGCGGCGCAGGGTACATGTCCTGGTCCGAGGCGAAGATGCCCCTCAGGACCTCGTCGGTCATAGGACCCGTCTCCAGAGGCGGCTTCTGCATGTTGGCGAAAGCCTCCGGCTCCGTTGCATCAAGGTGGGAACCCGGAGTGAAGCGTCGTTCAGTGCTTCCAGTTTGTGGAACCATCAAGGGAGTTGGCTGGCTGGCTCTATTGAGGTGGCGCAGTGACTTTGGCCTGGACACTCGATTATGCGTCGGCCGCCCTGCTGGCTTACACGTACCTAATTGTCAGAGCGTACGCGCCCTATCGCTAGCCAGCTTCGGCTGTCATGGCCCCGAAGAAGCCATGCTGCGGGGATTTCCCCACTGGCCTCTTCGCCTGTGCATTCACTTTGACAGCGAGGAGCCGTGCTGCCGGAACACTCGGGCGCGCAGGCTCATATGAGCATGGAAGCTCGAAAGGGCGGGATTGGCAGTCAAAACTGATGATATCCTAGAGTTCGTAGATACAGCTCGGCTAGCATCCTTTCAGAAGTCGGAAGATCCCAGGCCTTGCACCTGAAACCTCTTTTGGACGCTTCCCATCACCGCTCCCAGCAGTAAGGATTCGAGCCGGGCAAAGCTACCATGACCGAGATGGAATCTCAGTGGCCATATATGATGATCAGTGACCGAAACCGCTAGCGTAGCTCAATCGTTCCGTCATGATTATTCGTTGTTAACTGCTATTATGCGCACTAGTGGGTAATTCTTGGTTATCGTCTGTTGTTAAAGTCATCAAGTCGTTGGCTCGCCCCAACGCCACCTCCCTTCACTCATCAGTCATTGTTCAATTCCGACCACGAGCTATCCAACGGATGGTACCATACGCCGGGTCCATGATGCAGGCAAAGTGCGTACACTCGTTGGTAGTCGGATACGTATTAATCCATTGCTGAAGTATGGCTTCGTCCACGCCACGAACCTTGATGTTTATACCAAGGTCTGCTCGAGTGTCCGCATCAAGACAGAGGCTGTTGATACAAGGTTTCAGTTCTTCCCCAGCCTCTTTGGTGACTGCTGCCATGTGCTGAAGCCACTTCTCCTCGAGCACTCGCTTACGACCCTCGGACTCACCCAGCCAGTCGTCCTCGCCAATGATCATGGCTTGAGTAGCTTCGGGGGGGCTGTTGTTTGCCTTGGGACCACAGCAGGTCCCGTGGTCCGGGTCGTGGTTACACTGAACCTGAAAAAGGCTGCTCGTCTTAGCCTTTCCTGTGCAAAGGTCTTTAAGGACACTGACGACCTTGAATCCGTTGCATAGTGTGATGTAGCAAGGGGATGTCGGCATCGAAATGAACTTCTTTGCTACGCCTGTGATGGAAAGCGGACGTTGTTCAGAGTTGTTGATATGAGGGCCATTGTAGACGGGAACCTTGAGGCTATTGCTAGGGATGTCGTGGTCCAGGAGTATGCGTCGGAGAATAGATGGAACTGCCTCGCGGCGGCCAAGAAGGACCGACAATTGATGCCTCCTCAACGATGCGGTAGTGCAATCATGAGTTGGTCGGAAATTGAGAGACACCGACAAGTCCTTGCTAAAGATATCATTAGTCACTAAGTATTAACGGGATCGAAAGGGGAACACTGCTGCATACCGGACACCCGTGAGGCAGCCAACGAAGCCGGCGTACGAGACTGATCTTGCAACCACCTCGTCAGTATCTCCTTTGCTGCTGTCGACAAACTCCACAATGACAAGAAGGTCTCTCAAGGCATCCATACCCCACTCCAGGGTACGGAAATGCATCAGGCGGTCCTTGGTATCTTGGCCGTCCCGGTCGCCGGGCTCGGGCCGCACCAGCGCTGCTCCTGAAGTGCAACCTAGCATCAGGTCCAAGAAGAGGTTGAGGGATATGAGCAAGTGGGTTCTGATCTTGACGACACTGGCGATGGACCTGATCTCCTTGGTCTGCTCCTTGTCAAACACTCTGCGCAGGGCATGGCGGGACGCCAACTTGATGACACTAGCGAGCTTTCTTCCGACTAGCCACTCGATCACCTCGTCAAAGAGAGGGCTAACGCTTCTCATCTGGGGAGCAAATTCCTTGGCGAGTTGGATCTAGCGCTCCTCGGCAGGCTTGCCCATGTCGATCCGGTAGGTCGGGATGTCCGCGAGAGCAGGCATGAATATGGCGGGAAACGCTGACGCCAGCTTCCCCTCCTTCCGGGGCTCGCTAGGGGAAACTGACGATATCTCGAACGTATTTGATTTGTTGAAACTGTTTTGATGTCATACTCGTTGCGTTGCTCGGGTTCGCGTCGGGAGGGTAAAGAAGATGTCGGCGAACGAGGAGTTGTGGTACATGGAGCATGAGGAAGAAGGAGCGAGAGGATATAGGGCAGGGGGGCAAGGTTGGCTTTGGGGTGACGTGCGCCTGAGGGAATGGCGTTTAGAGCGGGAAGGCTGGACTTGCGCCGGATGAGGTGGAGGAAGGAGGCCCTCGAGTAGATTCCGTGCAGAAAGAAAGCGTAGAAACGCAGTCTGGTAAAAGTCTTGATATAGAAAAGGCATCCATCTCAAGACCACAATGGAATATTCCTTGAGAATTCATGCAACGATCAGGTACTATTTCTCAATAGGATAACTGTATGACTAACAATCCCATCCACAGGAACTAGGAGACGTTGACTGACGCTCATTATCATTAGGCGTGTATTATATACTGGCTAGGTATACATACATACAACTGCAGTCTAGGCGCTGTCTGTCCAAGTATCCAACAAAGCGAACGTTCCCTTCCATGCCTGGCGCCAGAGTATCAAGTCTATTCTCCATATTCGCGCCGGACTCGTTCGCGGAGACTCGGACCGTCGATTCATCTGACTTCCCTCTCCACCGTGACCCGCAGACTCTCCTTGGGCCGCAGGGTGAAGTTTGGGTTCGCGAGCTCCAGCACCCCGTCCCAGCCCGGCCGCGGGAAGAACTTGAAGTCGCGCACGAGGGCAAAGATGACGCTCTTGACGTTGAGGAGCGCCATGTTTTTGGCGATGCAGCCTGCGGGGCCCTGCAGGAACGCCTCCATCGCGTACGAGTCCTTGGGCGCGCGGCCGTCGGCCCACCGGTCCGGGTCGAAGACCTCGGCCGTCTCGCCCCAGACCAGGCGATTGAAGTGCGCGACGGCAGGGCAGAGTGTGACCTGGGTGCCCTTGGGCACGAAGATGCCGCAGACGGTGACGTCCTCGGCCGCCTCGCGGGGGAGAAAGATGGCTGTGTGAGAAGTCGTTCAGCTGGGAGGGGTCGAGGAGTGCGAGCGGAACCTCAGGGGGAACTTACCCGGGGAGTAGAAGCGCAAGACCTCCTTGAGGAAGTTGTTGACATAGACCAGATGCTCAAGTTCCTCGTAGGTAGGGACCCAGTCTCGCGGCTTGCCGGCGCAAAGGCCAAAGACTTCCTGCTTGAGACGTTCCTGAACCTCGGGCTTCGTGGCGAGGATGTGCGTGATCCACATAGCGGTCGATCCAGTCGTCTCGTGGCCTATCACTCAGCGTCAGTATTTCGGCCTCGTTGCTACTTTTATGTGCTTTCGTACCTCCGGCAATGAAGTTAAGCATCTGTTTTAGAAAGTGTCAGCACATAACAACTAGTCATGCGACGGGTGTGGCTCACGTATTCCAGAAGCTCCAAGTCCGTCCAGTTCGTCTGGGTTGCATCGAACTGGCAGTCCTCTAGGATGAAGGTTAGGATATCGCGACGATCAGTCTGACTCTCGTTGAGCCCCAGCTTCTTCTCCGCTATCATCTCGTGTCGTCGGTTCTCCACGCAAGTAAGGAGCATGGTCCTGATAAGAGCAATGTCCTTCAGCCATCTCTTGTTGCTCGGCAGAGGCAGCCAGGAACGGAGAGGAATATGACCGTCAATGAAGGTAACGATGTGACCCGAAGGCGGCTGGCGGATGATGCGCTCGTACACGTCGAAGAAGTGGGCTTCCGGGATGGAAATGCTCTCGAGGTCGCAGCCGATGGACCCTATGACGAAGACGTCGAGGCTAGCCTTCTTCAGGAAGCCCTCGACTTGGGCAGCTGTCAGCTTGATGTCGGGTAAAGAGGCTCAAAGGAGAAACGAACTGTCGACGGTCTTGGTCTCATCTCCTCCAAGTTCCTGGCTGATGGCTTCGCATAGCTGTTTTGCTTTGAGCTGGAAGACCGGCAGCATCTTGCGAGTGTTCTGGTTTGAGAAAGCACCTATAACTTGTGATTAGTTGCTGTGAATTGTTTGTTTCTTCTTCTTGTTGCTGGTCTTGATGGACAACTCACGGGCCAGCTGATTACGCTGCTTCTTTCGTTCCTCCCCTTCGGAAAACATAAGTCCGTGACCCGTTATGGGAGAGAACATGCGGGCTGCGAAGTGCGATTTGCGGAAGGCGTAGGCCTTGGCTTGCTGGACCTCCTTGAATGCAGCCATATTATTGACCATGAGCGTCTCGGAGTTGCCAACGGATAGGTATCGCACAAAGGGCGCTTCAGGCCATTGCCTCATCCATGAGATGAATATGTCTGCTGGTCCGGGAGTTCTGATCTGGTTGAGCATCTGGCCAATGAGAAAGTGACCTCCCTATGAGATTCGCCAGAAATTTCAGTCATGTTTCTCAAAGTTTGTTGCCCGGTCTGCTACTGCTCACGGGTCTGGAGTAAGAAAATACAGGGACGGGGGCGGTCGGTACCTTTGGGCCTGGGAGGTGCCGCAATGGGGAGAGAAGGAATGGATGAATGAAGGCATGGAATGCCAAGAGGGATCCGCACTGAAAAGACAAAGAGACTGCAAAGATTTGGATTGTTGTAGCCCAGTCTATGTGCAAAAGCCTGACGCTAAGAGTCGCAAGAAGGAGTGACACCACCACAGAAGCCGGTATAGCCATGTTTGAAGAATGAGGCAATATACTGCAAGAGAAAGCAAGACTAAGGGTCAAGGATAGTAACCGAGGGCACCCAAAAAGAAAATGGTGAGAAGGAGGCGGGAAGAAAGGTGGAAGAGAAAAAGATGGCGACCTAGAATTGAGGTTTAACGTGCGTGATGCTCCGGGTGTTGAGCGCAAAAGAGGCAAGGAGGACCACGCAAAAGTTCAGATGAAATTTTCATAGAGCCCTAAGCCCTTTTCGAGATGAATACTTGGCTGTTATCTGATGGGAGGAATGTGAGATTGAGAGGAGCGTCTGAATGTCCAAAGGAGACGATCAAGCTTAGGAGGTGAGCGTTGCAAATGTGAAGCCAGTCAAACTTTTCAAGGGCTCAGAAACAGCTCCCATGTTCAGCAACGGAGATTGCAAAGACGCAGGCTCGGTCTTTAAAGGAACAAAAAAACCTCAAAGCACACGCTGTTTGTACTGTCCCCCGCCCTCAATCATCGCCCGTCCCTCAATGTGCCCTCCCTTTTCTTCCATGCCAAGCATCTCATATGAAAGTGACCATGAGTTGCCCAGATCGGAAAGACGGAGTAGACACTGGCCTCTCAAGTCACCGAAGGCTTCTTGGGGGGGTGTCCCAAGCCGTGTCTGAACCAGCAGAAGCAAGATAGACAAGCAGTCATTCTCGGCCTCCCCCTGTCCGCAACGCCACCAACAGGTATGCCAAGTTCCACTGGCGCAGGAAAAAAAAAAGAAAACAGAAAAAAAGACCACGCTAAACTGTTCTTCTCGCATTGCCTAATCGAAATGATGACAGGCGTCAATCTATTTGCATCGTAACACAGGGCAGCCACCGAATCTCGATTTCGTGAGGTGGGAAGCGGAGGTCAACCGCTCCCCTTTCTTTTCGAACCCTGGTCCAGGTACCAATGGCCACGAGGACGTATCACCGCAAGGCAAGGGAGTTAAGAGGTAAACTGGTCCCTGTTTCCGTGCTCCGTACCTCCCGCGCTAACGCGAGCCGTGCCGAGGGAAATACTAGCTAGTTGAAGGAAACGCTAGCTAGAGGTGCTAGCGTTAGCCTACGAGAAGCCAACGATGATATGGATCAAGAAGTAGGCGAGCTTCATAATAACTTTTTGCGAGGGACATAGACTTTGGCTACGCTTGGCCCTGCCAAAGGGAGCCTGTCAGAGGGCATGCGCATAAATGTCTGGGAGGGGGGAGAGAGAGAGCATCATGGGGGAAAAGGAGAGAACAAAGCTTTGCTCAGGGCCATGAAGGGCCAGACACCGCCATAGGGTTACACAAGTCCCGAGTCACCGGCACAGGGTCAGGGTGCCCGCACCAGTTTGTCACTATACCTCCGTCGTTGCCTCCGTCGTTGCCTGGGACTCAATATATTGTACGCGTATCTTGCACCATTGCGCCTCAATTCAAGTTTGTCCACCGACGGACTGATCCTTGAGGACTTTCGAGACATGGAGAGGGACCACTGGCATGGGGCGTCATGAAACGAGAAAAACTTGCGAGGAGACTCGACAGCCAAGAGCAGACATCGGTGAGGGAAGGAGATGGACTCGTGCCGCCGACAACCTTGTTCGAGGGGGAGGGGAGACGGGTGCTTGCCGCATCGTTGCTTTCCATGCACGCGCAGACGAGGCTTCTCTGACTGAACACGGCCCCCATCATACCTCCGGACCCCCGGGCCGCTGTGTCGGCGAGGACCTCATTGGCGGGAGAGGCGGAGTCATGCCCTTCCTCCTCGCTGTGTACAACACCGACGTCTCGATCATGCAGGACCACGCGCAATATCGGGTCACTCGCGAGATCGGACAGGGAAGGGGGGGATGGGAGCCGGCATTCTGCGGTCATGGGCCTTGGATGTTTCTGATCAGGCGGAGCATCTGCGATCGATCGTACAGAAAGCATCCCGACATCAACTCGTGATCAATCGTCGATTCCCGAGTGTCGCCTATGCAGATTGAGTGGCTGAAACTGGGCCAATGGTTTCGTGGCGGCACGCAATATTTGACGCCGGGGGAGGGGAGCACGGCGAAAAAGAAGCTTACATGCGTCAGATAGGGTGACGACATGGCAGGTTCGCATCGCCCCTTCTGCATTGGAGTTGACGAGACGGAAGCCAGCGATGGAATACTTGGTAGAGTATTGCGGCCGACGTCCAGTTGATGGCAGTGTGTTCCAACATCGATAGCAGCAGATATCGCAGTGCAAAATCCCGACATCGCGGTGCAGATAACCCGATGTCGAGTAGCAAGTGAAAGGGTCAGAGACGTAGGCGGTTGACACGGAAACTCTTGGCCGCCATTCCGGAACTGTTCTCGACGGTCTCACGACCTTGTTTAGGCGCCACGGGTTTAAAAAAAGAAAAAGAAAAAGAAAAAACAAAGTCCTGGGTAGCTGCAGATTGCCCAGGGTGGCTGAAGTCTCGGGAGGAAGAGTGATACAAGACACCCCCGACACGATCTGAGGCTATCCAGATGTCTGGCTGCGAGATCTCGTGCCTCCAAAGAAAGAAGCAGACGACAAGAGATGGGCAGTGTGAGTGGGAATGGGGGGTTTGCAAGGGCCGGTAAATAGAACCGATCGGTCAACTAGAGTGGTTGCAGACTAAGTTTGTCGAACCTGGGGATGGACTATCGCTACGATGTCTGATGATTGTCAAGCACTAGTTTCATTTACTTGGGCGAAGCCACACATGAGGTTCGCCCTGGAAATTATTGTGCAATTTGGGGAGCGAGGGGGGGTCTGGATGAACAGTGAAACCAAAGGGCTGAACAACGATGTACCGATGAAGCCTTACCCGATGTAATATCGAGAAATCGATGAGACAGACAGAGACACTGGAAAGGGGAGGCAACGAAGTACACAAAGTGTAACAGAGAGGGCGCCTCAAGATGAGGCTGAAAGTCGCAAAGGAAGAACAGGTGGCAAGTGAAGGGGGGAAGTATCCGTACGTAGTAGCTTATAGCAAAATCTTGAAGCATTAGAACCCCGACGAACTCCAAAGACCTCTCACACTTCGGGCAGGGGGGGGTTGAACACACACGCCTGATGCACATGAACAACGTGCCGAATTCGGTCACCCTGCTGCTTTATTTCAACGGCGACAACCAAGTTCGGCTCCCAGACTCAAAGAGCGTTGACCATCTGGCCCCCCAGCAAGGTTTATGCCGTCTAGGGCGTTGCAAGTTGACTGACGGGGGCGATCAACGACTAATGACTAGTGCATACAAGTACCGTGACGGCGCGTCGTTCAGACAATCGTTCGTCATGACGGCATAAATAAACAGTGAGATAGTCGGGGGTACACAGGGTCAATTCTCAGACAGACTTCTCTCCAACTCAACCCAGCCAACACACACAACTCCAAAATGTGTCTCTAGAAAAGGGCGTCCGGCCCACTTTCTTCGCTCTTCTTCAGCGCAATTCATTCTTCTCGCCTAACCTCGGCAAGTCCGAGACCCAGCCCAAATGGCCGAGACATCCCTTCGGCGGCCGAGCAGCCCGCTCGGAATGCCGATGTTATCCGAGCAAAGTCGCGTCCCTCCCCCCTCCGAGCCGAAAAGGCCGCGCTCGTAGTTCCCGTTGGGGGGGGGCTGATGAGGGAATACTACAAACCCCCACCTACTAAGTGGACCAGCTAATCGCGCGCGCGAGGCTGGAGGGAACAATTGCGGCGCTGGGTGAAGCATCGCGCAAGGCTGGCGTCGCTGGTAATGCATCGACACGTGCGAAGCGGCAGACGGGAGGGAGAGAAAGAAAGGATTCGCCAGTCATTTGTCTTTGCATTCAAGGGCAACTAAAACACTCGCAGTAAGGTCTCAAACGAAAAGAAGACGCCACCGGCGATCAAGTGCATGTTAAAAGGCAACGGCCAATCAATGTCAAACGACGAAAAAGGAACTCATATGCTTTGCGTGACTCCTATGCTACGTACAACTGGTACAACTACAATCTCCCAGCAAGAACGAGCCTCCTCCCAGTGTCCAAAACATAAGTCTAGTCCTCCACTGGTTATGCAATTCGACCGACGTCAGGTGGTATCTATCTCCGTTTCCCCCATTCTTTCGCTCCATTCGGCAAAATCGCCGACTCTAATCGCGGGCGGGGGCAAAAGAGAGAGAAGAGGGTGAGGGGGTGTTGGCGGAGGTTCTCGTGAGGAAAGAAGGCGGGGGGCGCCGAAGTAGGTGTTTCTTTATAGCTACAGAGGTTTGGGGTGGGGGGTGGGTGTTTATGTAGCTGGGGACATTTACAAGGTGTCCATCTTGTCGAGGATGGCCTTGGTGAACTGGTGGGTGGTGGCGTCACCGCCCATGTCACGGGTGCGAACCTTGCTGCGCGGTTGTTAGTGGTTCACTTGTTACGTGTACGAAACAAGACGGTCTAGGCTTCGACTTACCCGTCAGCAATGACGCTGTAGATGGCCTGGGAGATGCGGTTGGCGTGGTCGTCGAGGCCGAGGTGGCGAAGGAGCATGGAGCCGGACAGGATCAGGGCGGTGGGGTTGGCCTGGTCCTTGCCCTTGATGTCGAGACCGACGTGACGGCAACCGGGCTCGAAGACGGCGACGTCGCGGCCCATGTTGCAGCCGGGAACGATGCCGGCACCGCCGACGAGGGCGGCGCCAATGTTGGACAGGATGCCGCCGTACAGGTTAGGCATGACCATGACGTCGAACTGCTGGGGCTTGCTGACGGCCTGCATGGAGGCGTTGTCGACAATCATGTCGTTGACCTCGAGGGTGGGGTAGTCGTTGGCGACGCGGTGGAAGGTGGAGCGGAAGAGACCGTCGGCCAGCTTCATGATGTTGGCCTTGTGGATGCAGGTGACCTTCTTGCGGTTGTTGGCGAGGGCGAAGTTGAAGGCGAACTTTGCGATGCGCTCAGACTTGGCGCGGGTGATGATCTTGAGGGACTCGACGACGCCGGGGACGGACTGGTGCTCGAGGCCAGAGTACTCGCCCTCGGTGTTCTCACGGATGATGGCGAGGTCGACGCCCTCGTGGCGGGTCTGGTAGCCGGGGATGTTCTTGATGAGGGAGATGGAGGCGTAGATGTCGAGCTCCTGGCGCATGGCGACGTTGAAGGACTGGTGGCCGGAGCGCTCGATGGGGGTGTGCAGGATACCCTTGAGGCCGAGCTTGTTGCGGCGGAGGGAGGCGACGGACTCGCGGAACAGCTCCTCGGTCTTCTGGGGGGTGTTGGTGCTGAGACCCGAGACCTCGACCTGCTCCCACTCAATGGGGACGTTGTCGGCCTTGAAGATGGTCTTGACGCTCTCGGCGACCTCGGCGCCGATACCGTCACCGGGGATCAGGGTGACCGTGTACTTGCCGCCGAACTTGGTGGGCTTGAAGATGTCGGAGCCGACCGTGGCGTAGGCGCGCGCGGGCTGCGCGGTGCGCAGAATCTATCGAGGGGGGGTTAACCGTTAGCCGCGAGTCTGTGTGTTTTGGTGTATCTGTCTTGTCTGGTATGGATGTGGGGGGTTGCAAAGTTGGGTGCATCGTGTGTTTTTCCGACGTCTATCCTTCCTGTTGAAATTGTCTGTCGCCCAATTCTCGTTCTCAAATGCCGCCTGGTGCAGTTGTTTGTCGTGGGTGCCATTATTCTGCTCCTCTTCTTCCACTCGATATCCTCCTCTTCAGACACGATGCACACACATACACACACAAAAGCCACCTCATATCCGAGGCAATCGGACACTCAATTGGGCGCGGGAATGACAGATACATACCTGCGCAGTGCGGGCGGATCCTCGGGAAAGCATCGTGGCGGTCGTAGGTGCCTCGTGAGGGTATTCGCGGAGCAAGATATGTGTTCGGGGAATCGGAGGAGTTGGAGAGTGGAAGAATCGAAAAAGAGTGGGATTTCGAGGAGGTGGTTTCTTTACAGTGGTTTGGACGGGTCAAATGCCGCAAAAACCAAGGCAAACACGGGCGAGCTGGGTTCGGAAACGGGTTACGGTACAGGCCGGTAACAGCGCAAAGCCTTTTATTTTTTTTATTTTTTTTATCTTCTGTAGCTGCTCCTCTGTACGGATACTCTGCACTCTGCCACGGATTTCGTATGTGGCTTGACTCCAGTGTTTCTCTGGTTGCAGGCCTTTGACTGGCTGGAATGCGAATACGGTGCCCCACCACGTTTTCTTCCGGACTATCGGAAGAGTGGAGGACGACAACAGCATCCGCGGGAAGGAGACAGAGAGAGCATTGTGAGCTTCCACAGTCAGTTCCTTCCCGCCACCCACTGTCACTATCACTTTGGACTTGCTCTCCTCCCTCCTTCCTCCGTCGCATGGCTGGGCTCGGAAAGGGAAGGAACGAAACGTGGGGCACCATGCTTCTTTGGGCACTAGCGCCTCTTGTCCTCTCGGCTGACGGTTGAGCCTCGGGTCTGGATTCAAGCTTGAACTGGAACCCACGTCACGTGGTGTACAGGAACAAGAACAGGAGCAGGAACAGGAACATCAATCAATCGCTGTCTCTCGCAATCTTCTCATCTTGATCGGATCTTCGTGTTCGAGCATACCAGCAGCGACTGTGCTGAACGTAGTGCTTCTTAGCTCAACGTCTTCGGCAAACGTCGGCTACTAGACAGGTATTCTTCAGTAAACCTGAACCGTAACCGCTCGCTCGCCTTTTCCGGAGAATTCTCCACTTTCTTCTGAGACCGCCAAGTCGGTCTTACACAGCGCCCTGGGCCGTATTTGCGATGCGGGCGACCTTCACTTCGGCCGAGCACGACGTTGGCCCCTGTCCATCGACAGATCGACAATATCTTCTACTACAACCGTGCATACATCGACCTGAATATCAGAAGCCCACCTGGATGGCTGTTCAATTTGGGTTCTCCATTACCTCTAGAAGAGTATCCTCCCCGCGACCACTTCGCATGTTGGCCAGACAGGCTTTCTTCTTTGCTTATCTCAGCCTTGCCGATTGTCTCAACGTCCATAACGACAACCCCCGTAGTGGTCGCAGCAAAATCCGGCGGCTTCCAACCCGCGGGTTCGCCCCAACAGACCAGTGCCTCAACCGGACATCTTCCTGGCATTGTATCCGCTCGCCTCGATCCCCCACTCGAAGCAATCAGCCCAGTACCGCCCGCCCTGGCTTGTTCCCATTGGCTGTGCGCCTGTGAGGTAAGAAGAAAAGGCCGTGATCAGCAGTCGTGTCGCCTTACGAAACCCATGCGAGAAGGAACTTACAGTCCATGTTCTGGAGCGTGGTGAGGTGCTTCACGCACAGCTCTTCGGTGAGCCCGTTCACCTCGTCTTCGATCATGTCGTCGCCGTACCTGCCCTTGGTCGGGCAGGGGATGACGTTCTGCGGCGCCTTGATCCAGATGTGGACCATGCCGACGTCGTAGTACCTCGACGCGTTGGACGGGTACGCCACCCGCCGGTTGTAGTCCGTCCAGTAGTACCCGATCCGCTGGGTGGCGTCCATGAACCGCATGCTCCCCTTTGTCCTGATGTCGTAGAGCGCCTCGTAGCAGAACCGTTCAAAGACGCCGTCCTTCGGCTCAAACGTCTTGACCTCGTCCTTCTCCACCCAGCAGAGCCCCGAGTCGTGCTTCAGCGGCGCCACGTCTTGATACTGGTATTTCCAGGACGCCGTTCCGCACCCGTCGTATGTCAGGTTGATCATCTCCTTCATCCAGAACTCTTCGGCCTTGCCTGCGTGTCCGAGTCAGACGGGACGGGTCGAGGGTTACGGTTTTGGGGGGGGGGATCAAGTGAACCGTCAACTTACAGCCACTCGAGGTGCGCATGGTGTTGAAGACCTGTTTACAGGTCCCTTTGCAGGTGCCTCCCTCTATCGGGCTCCATCCAAGGGTGACGGACTTGGCTCTGTCCACCATGTAGTTGGATTCGGGTATCAAAGCGTTGAAGCCATTCTCCAAGGAATCGCCATACTGCTCACAGATGAAGTTTACCAGGCTGTAGAAGATGCAAACGTCAGCAAGGGCCGATAATCCGGAGGATTCGACCCGGAAACGAGGAAACGAGAAAGACCTACGGCGTCCAGTTGTAGTAGTAAACCCAGTTGTTCTTCGGGCACCATAGGGACCAAGTGGGCTTGTCGTCGGCTGTTGACAGCGTGAGGTCGTTCGTGGCTTGTAGGCCCGCCGCATCACTCATCTGGCTCCTGGCTACGGTCTCTTCCACCGAGGAGGCGTAGGCTGCGACGTCAACCTCGCCATTGGTGGCAGGGAGGATGTTGGCGGCCGCTGGAGAGGACTGGACATTGGTACCGAGGGTGAATATGGTTAGGATAATATGGAGTATGACGTGCATTGTGCCGTGTTGCTGATGGGCTTCTTGGGCAATGGCGCCTTTCAAACGAAGTTGCGCTCAGGGTTACGAGATGAGAAGTCAAGTCTGATAGGTTTCTGAGCTGCTCAACGAAGTAGGCGGTATCTGAATGCTACGAGGGACTGGGCATGGAAATAATGATCCATTTCAGTGGTCTAGATGGAGCACGATCAACTTCGCCGAAGCCTCTTTATATCTTTACCCATACATCGTGGAATGACCTAGATTGAAACGCAAAGGGAAATGTAGAAGGCGGACTTGACAACGAGGATCGTGCCTGGCTACCCGTGATACCGCTTAGGCGCCCTGCATAGGTTCAAGGCATTGCCAGGGGCGATAATAGCTCCAATCCCATGTTCACGTTGTCTTTGCAACATGAATCTTGCTGGAACGCAAGCGAAAACC
Organism: Colletotrichum graminicola M1.001; assembly: GCF_000149035.1. Taxonomy (NCBI): domain Eukaryota; kingdom Fungi; phylum Ascomycota; class Sordariomycetes; order Glomerellales; family Glomerellaceae; genus Colletotrichum; species Colletotrichum graminicola. The sequence goes on from NW_007361048.1 coordinate 89,059, forward strand.
CAATCGGAAGATCAAGAGAAGTTTCCGCCTCCTTCGTGATACCGGACTGCTGGTTTCACCACTCGACTGTTCCCGCTTGCTCAAGAGACCAGTTCATCAAACTTGTTAGCTCGGACTCGCACCAGTAGAAAACGGTCAGTGTGCAAGCGATGTTCTGGGCGCCAGTCCAAAGCAGGCAAAAGGTACCCAGCTGGCCTTGCTCGTCTAGGCAGCCTCACTTGAATGTCGGCATTCTGTTCATAAGAAACCCCTCCCTCGAAGCCCTACTGGGCATGTTGCCGAACCCGTACTGATCTGCGGAAGGCCACCTGCCATATACTTTGACTCGACTCCTGTCGGACCGTTGCGGTGGGCGCTTCGAGCCGATGGGGGTATCTGCTTGATCGATGGCCCAGGCTGAAGGAACTCTCCCGGCCTCCCGACGGCTCCCGACAACTGGGGATTCCATCTCCAACATCGCTCAATGTATTGTGACCCCAACCGCATACCCCAAGGGCCGTGACTGTAGGCCCGGTGACGCAGGCGCACATCATCACAAGGCCCGGATGTAAAAGCCTCAGTGCTTGCCTTGCCAAGCATGACAGAGGGGAGCAGATGCGCACTAGGTATCACACAGATCAAAACTGCTCGGGCATTCATAGGCATATGCGAGCAACGTAGTCCAAAGGCGTCCGTTCGGCAATCCCAAGGTTGAGCAGCATGCTCAGAGTCACTCGGAAGCCTTCCGAGGACTATACTGCCGATGCGGTAACGGTCACCGGGAGGTGGACCTGCAGCGGACGTCTTGTCGTCGCCGGAAGTAAGTAGTCGCGAAAGATTGTCTTTTGCCTTGGTCAGGTGAGAGGACTAATCGTACCACGTACCATGCCGTCGAAACTCTGGGCTGCACACATGACCCATGCGGTGATGGCACAAACACGCCAGTTTGCGTCCATGTTGAACGGCGCGTCTGTCGAGGAAACTCTGTAACGTCTCGCTCCTGTCGAGGGGGTCTTCGCTTTTTTCCTTCCGGGGAACGATCTGGGTTGCACCCGGAGTCGGCAGGTCCCCCTCCACCCGGTGGCTTCGGCCGCTCGATCCCCAAATCTTCCCCGGGCGTTTCTCCGTGGGCAGCTCCCAAGGGTCGTCGAGTCGTCAGGCGAGCGTGCGGTGTGCGACCCAAACACATCCCTGTTTCTCCTCAAGACAGGAAAGGGGGGGGTTGTGGTGTTGCAGACATTTCGTCAAGTCGGGTGAGCCATGTTGACGAGACGTGGTTTGTGATGTGCCCTTCGAGAGTAGCACCAAATGGACACAAAAGTTAGAATTGCTATAATTGCACGAGGACGGAGATGCGAGAACCTTGGTTGAATCCGAGTTTGCAGCTAATATGACGCAGGTCCAGCTCATCAGTACACCGCGACTACCGAATCATTTTATGTAGGTGTCGCAACGGCCGCTCTGTTAATTACGGGCAGTAATCAACGCCTTATATCATTCGTGGCTGTATGGGATGTTCTCTTGTCGCTATATGCAATACAGTATGTTGGGCAAGGGGGCCTCCCGGCTACCTAGTCCTTATGATGTGCTTCCGCCATCTACATCCGGCCGAAGTCACTGGATCTCTTTGGCGCCGAGATTTGCTGCTGACGAGAAAGATGTGACTGTTGGGAACAATGGGCCATGGGTCAAGCTGGTTGTGTAGGGCACCAAGTCAGGTCATCAGGACCCAGGTATCATCAAGATAACCCGCTTGGGTCGAGATGGTCAAGATGACGTTTGAAAGCTCGTTAGTCCGAAAAAAGAGACCTTTGGATGGCAAAATGGAACAGCAGTTTTCTAGATTATTCGAATGATGGCGCAACGCCACCGAGCACGGCTGATATGCACACTAGTCAGAGCCAAGATTGTTAAACGCACGTCAAGATAAGCCAATCACCGCGAAGAGTGGTTTCTTTGCGTATCGCAAGGGATGCCAACATTCGTCCTAAGCCTATAGACATGTAGACCAATCGCCGACAACGAGTGCACGCTTCCTCCCGACAAGGCGTAGTGGGTGTGAGGCGTATCGACGACCAATGAGCAGGTGGCCAGGCTAAATCATCTTTACGCCACCGCGGTAGGTAGGTCGTTAGGGCCCCTTGTTGTGGAGATCCGTTCGCCAGTCCCGGAGAACTAATTTGCTAGTCTTCGTGTCGCCACGGCGGAGATCCCTTGAGGTGAGTAAGGCGGAACGAACCCCTTGCGTGATGAGACGAACCCGTGGCGGGGCGACCGAAGACTGAAATCGCCATTTAGCAGGCAGCTTTGTGATGTCGGATGCAGGCCCTTTTATGAGGCCAACGTTATGAATAACCTAGCCTTGGATAGCAGGGTGACAACTGCACCACCCCGGACATGGGCATTGCTTAAACTAATACCGTGTCACCATGTGGTTTCCTTGAGCGAACGAGAGAGTACATGAAGCGAGGCTGAGAATAGCGGACTTCCGTCAGGCTTTCCAGAAGGGGGATATGTCTGATAGAAGGATGGACGCTGAAAGGCTGGCAAAACTGGCAAAAGTCCCTCCCCTTATCCTTCCCACCCATACGAATTTTGGTGGTGGAAAAGACTTTTGTCATGATCCCACACGCCAAGTAATGCCCGAAGAGGAATGTCTTCGTCGCGCTGACCTGTTGCTCTTTAACCAGGCGGGCGGGGCCATCTTGGCGCATAACCGAGTTTGGTAGCTGTGGGACAACCAACCTCGCCTCCAGAGTCTAGGCAACCGGCGGAGCCACTTTAAGAAGAATCAGTGTCCGATAACATATGAGCAACGCATTGGCTGCTGTCCCTTCTTTGCTGTTGGACCTGGTGGAGTGTTCAGAGAGGACCGGACCAGACCAGACCAGATCGGCCATTCGCTGTCAGGCCACGAGTGTGTCGGGAACCCGATGGGACGGAATAAGTGGAAACTGCCATCTGAGCATTGAGCATGGGCCAGGACATAGTCCGAGTTTGTTCGAAACGGCCGCAGGAGGAAGCAGGCAGGCGGCGCAGGGTCATGTTTCGCAGAGAGAGGAGGTTAGATTCCGGGGGAGGTCAAGAGGTCGCGTCGACCGCCGCGGTAGCTCCGTGCGGGCGATGCATGTGGCCGCTCGCTTGAGGTGGACCAACCCAGAAGCATGGAGACAGAGTGTATACGGATACTGGTGTAATAACCGTTACTCATCACCACCGCAATCGGCGGCGCATGGCATCGATCGGTGTGTTTGGAGAAGAGGCGGAAGACTCAGGTCTGTCGGTTCGGTTCTGTTCAATCAGTTCAGTCAGCCAGCTGTCTGCCGCGTTTCCCAATACCGCACGAGATACCGCGTAAGATAAAAAGAAATAAAAAAAAACGGAAGGAGAGGAGAGACAAGACGAGACGAGACACATGCACATGGTCGTGTAGCATAAGCATTGCCAATAGAGTCAAGAGATCAGGCCGAGGTCGCCAAGTCTGTCTGGGCAGCAAAAGTACCTGTCCGTTGAACTTTTGAAAGTCTTGGTGAGGGGCCAGAGTGCTTGGCTGCTCTTGCCTCCAAGAGCACCAAGAGTGCTTGACTTGTCTTGCCTCTCTGCGCTGAGGGGGAAGGAAGGTGGGAAGGTGGGGTGGGCAAACAGGCAGGCAGGCAGGCTGAGAGCACCTGCACTGCACGGAAAGTGAGGTACAGTACTGGGTCAAAAGTCTGTTTACAGCAAAAAGGATAACCCAAAGAAGAGTTAAAGAGAGGACCCATTAGTAGCTGGAGGTCACTTCACAGTGCGTCACTAAAGACCTTATGTCCTAACCACCTACTGTAGCTTTTGACTGGCTGTCCTTGTTGCTGTAAACAGACTTTTGACCTAGTACTGTACTTCTGTGTGTGTGTGGAGGAAAGAACAATCAATATATAGACGTCTTGGCGGTAACTTGGCGGCAGGGTCAACATGACCGATTCGGGAGGTGGTCGCCGGGAGCTCACAGAAAAAGGTGGGGCTCACCGCCGCCCGGCTCCTTCTCTCCTGATAAGGAAGCTGCACAACGACCGGCCGGCCATCCATAGCGCGTTCCTCGCGCCTGCCCAGACGCGCTCACGAGCCCTTCTCCCACCTTACCTAAGGTACCTAGGTAGGTAGTACACTAGGTACTTTGTAAGATTGAGGAGGAAGTAACAAAGCCAGCAGAGCAAATCACCAAGCAAGGCAAGTCGGCAGCTCAACCGCACGGCGGAAGCCCAACTCCAAGGAGCAACAAATAATGGCACATCACGGCGTCGCCGCCGCCAATCGAGCGGGATTGAAATCGCCCTCGCAACCTGGCAAATTACCCAGCAAATAAGCTATGCGCGACAGGAACTGAGGGTTAGAATCGAAGACATCATCATTGGCCCCCCTCCTTCTGCTGGTCGATAACAGTCTTGGCGGCCCGCCCAACTACAATTGGCCTTTTACCACACTGTTGGTTCCTAGCAATGAACCGGCCTCTCCATGCCATCTCATGGGTCCTCAGCCGCCACTCCGGCCCCATGGCATGAGGCAAAAGTTCCATGGCCCTGCTAGACCCTTGCCCTCTGCATGTTGGGTCCCGGAGGCCTGGCTGGGACGAGCGAAGGTAGTGGTTCTACCAAGACCTGGGCAATCGATGCAAATGTTTAAAAAGACTGCAGACTTCCGCCATCTCTGGCCTTGGGACCGGTCTCCTTCCCACCCGACATCCAAGCCAGGTCTTTCTTTTACCCAGAGCCAGCCAGGAAGCTCAGTCAAATTCTGGTCGACTAGTCGCCTGTCAGTTCTACTACCGGCAAGGCAATCAGACACTCGTCAGAATGGTGGCCACGAACCCCGCCCCGGGGCCCATCCAGGCCGAGACGCAGATTCCCTCGGTGGATCCTGCCCACGACCCGACATTCATCATCGAGAAGAACCGCTACTCTGAGCAGAACGACGAGCTCAAGAGCGAGATCAGCGGCGATGAGGACGTCACCGACCTCTTCGTCCCCTTCCCCGAGGTCAAGGGCATCGAGCCCGAGGGAAACCCCCTGACCTTCCGCGCCGTCCTTGTCGGAATCATCCTGGGTTCCCTCGTGAACGCCTCCAACGTCTACCTCGGTCTCAAGACTGGCGTATGTTCTAATCAGTCCCGAATCCTCCGCATATGTTGGACAATGGCTAACATCAACACCAGTTCAGTTTCGCTGCGACCATGTTTGGTGCCATCTTTGGCTACGCCATTGTCAAGCTTCTGGCCAAGTCTCTGCCCAATGCGCCACTCATCGGAGGCACCTTTGGCCCCCAGGAAAAGTAAGAATATTTGCCCCTCCCTCTCTGCTCGCCGATGTTACACAAGCAACTAACATGGAACTAGCTCCATCATCCAGGCGGCTGCCACTGGTGCCGGTGGTATGTCGGGTCTCTTCGTAGCCGCCCTTCCCGCCATGTACCAGCTCAACCTCATGTCTGAGAACCCCCGCGAGGACTTTGGCCGTATCCTGACCATCACCGTCACCTGCGCCTTCTTCGGTCTCTTTGCCGCCGTTCCCCTGCGCAAGTTCTTCATCATCAACGTTGCCAGGGAGTTGAACCTCGTCTTCCCGACTCGTAAGTCACATTCACCACCAAAGTTTAGGGAGCCGGGCAGGTTTCTTACCGGCCCGAGCTCGATTCGCTTGAATATCTCGTGGGACCGAAGCTGACTTTGAGCGAACCAGCTACGGCAACTGCTCTGACCATCCGCTCCATGCACGCCGTCGGTAGCGGTGCCGCCGATGCCGCCAAAAAGATCAAGACACTGGGCATCTGCTTTGCCGGTGCCCTCGTTCACATAGTCGTCTCTCAGTACGCCGACGGTATCCTGCACAACTGGTACATCTTCCTGTGGTTCTACGTCTGGAGTGGCTACAAGAACTGGGCCATGAACATCAACAACTGGGGTATGTCTCTTTCACACTTTTGCCTCCCTTGAACGTCTAGCTGACAAAATTCAGGTTGGTACATCCAGCTTACTCCCGCCTTCTTCGGCTCCGGTATGCTCGTCGGCATCAACGCCGCCCTCTCGTGGTGGCTTGGAACCGTTGCCGCCTGGGGTGTCATCGGACCTACTCTCGTCCACTATGGCGAGGCTGTTGGCGTCAAGAGATACCCAAATAGCGAGAAGTGGTCCGACATTGTCAACTTCGGCGTCATGAAGGTCAGCGACGATCCTGACTGGGTCCCGTCCCCCCGTTACTGGATGCTGTGGCCCGGTGTCATGGTTCTCGTCGTCTACTCCATGGTGGAGTTTGTCCTACACATCGGCGTCCTCGTCGACGGCGCAAAGTTCGCCTTCCGCTCTGGCGCCCGCAGCATCAACAACCGCATGCAGTCGCGCGGCAAGCACAACGCTTTCATCGCTAAGCACGCCGGCCTCGCCGACGCCCAGGACAGCCTCGTCGAGGACTTTGCGCCCCCGAGCCAACAGGTTCCCATCTGGGTCTGGGCCACTGGCACCCTCATTTTCACCGCCGTCGCCTGCGTCGTCTGCCACGTCCAGTTCCACATGAACGCCGGCCTCGCCATCCTCGCCTGCCTGCTGGGTCTCCTCTTCGCCTTCCTCAGCATCCACGGCGGTGCCGTCACCGACTGCACTCCCCTCACCGCCTCCGCCAAGGCCTCCCAGCTCGTCTTCGGCGGTGTCACCTCCGGCCAGGGCCTCGATATCAAGGCCGCTCAGCGCATTAACCTTGTTGCCGGTGGTATTGCCTCCGGTACCGCTGATGTCGCCACCGCCCTGGTCTCGGACTTCCGCGTTGGCTTCCTCCTCAAGACCCCTCCCCACTTGCAGTTCTATGCCCAGGCCATCGGTGCCGCTGTCAGCGTCTTTCTCGCCCCTGGCGTCTTCGTCCTATTCATGGCCGCCTACCCTTGCATCTGGAAGGAGATTGGCCCCGAGGAGACCTGTGCCTTCGGTGCCCCCTCCGTCCTGGCCTGGAGGGCCGTGGCTGAGGCCGTTACCATGCCCAAGCTGCCCATCCCCAGGTCCTGCGCCATCTTCACCATCGTCATGGGCGTCATCTGCGCCCTCCAGGCTGTTGTCAAGAACTTCTACCTCGTTGGCCCCCGCATGAAGTACCGCGACTACCTCCCCAACTGGATGTCCATCGGTGTCGCCTGGGTCCTCGGGCCCGACAGCGGCTACGCCAACGCCATCATGGCCGGCGCTGTCGTCGCCTGGGCGTGGAAGAAGTACGCCCCCAAGAGCTTCGAGACCCACTGCTTCGCTGCCGCCGCCGGCCTCATCGCCGGTGAGGGTTTTGGAGGTGTCATCAACGCCGCTATCGAGCTCGGCGGTGTCAGTGGCGGTGCCATCGGCTCCTCGATTGCCCTCCCTGGGGCCGACTGGTAAATAAAATGAATGGATGAAAGACGACGTGGTATGCCTATGTGTCAACGCGCGAACGTACAATAATTGTTTAATGCTGTGAGGATGGGGGCCGTTGGCCGTGATTTTGATTCTTGATATACCCTGTTAAAAGAGACCTTGGACATGGACAGAATTTGACGTTCCATATCAAACATTTGTCCCTTTTGGCGTGACTTGAAATGATGGTCTTGAGATTTGTTCCAGTACAAGACGTTGATCCTCGATGCTATACTGTTGAACCCTGAGGAAAGTAATTGTCGAGGTCTGGATCAGTGAGAGAATTCGGACATGGCGTTCTCGCGACCCAATTATGATTAATAATTTCGTGGATTTGTCTATCCCTTCAACACCCAGCACGAATACCAAACTATAGAGCCCGGATAAGGAACCATAACCTTAGTTGCATGCCGTATCGTTGCAGCGCCATCGTGCCATTGTCCAAACACCTACAGCTCCAAAACCAAGGAAGAAAAAAAAAGGAGAAAAAAAAGGAGAGAAAAAAAGAGAAAAGCTCTATGTTGTTCCATTATGTCATGACCCCCCGTGTGCTCTCCAAAGCTCTAATTTCTCTGCGCGATGATGCGGTAGCTGGTTGTCACCAGCCGCATGGTGTCCATCTTGACGAAGGCCTGCCCATCCAGGCACAGGCGGTTGATGAGTGTCTTGAAATGGGGCGGCAGCAGGCGGACCTTGACGAGCCCGAGGATGACCTGGCGTAGGCTGCGGAAGTAGACGTCGGCCTTGTCGATGAGGGGCGCCTGCAGGCCGCCGACGCTCGCGTTGTCGGAGACGAGGACGGTGAAGCCGGCGCCGGCGAGGGCTGCCTCGAAGGTCTGGGGCGTCGGAGTGCCCACGGCGCCGATGAGCGGCTTCGTCCGCCGCATCAGCTCGGCGTGCTCCGGGTCGGCGGGGTCGTAGGCGGGCAGGCTGACCCAGTCGAGCAGGGAAAGCTTGGCGCCGGGGCGGAGCACGCGGCGGAGCTCGGCGAACAGGGCGGGGAGGTCCTTGCACAGGCTGAGGGCCTGGATCTGGTAGAAGGCGTCGAAGGAGCCGTCGGGGAAGGGCAGCGGCAGGTCGTTCATGTCGTGGACGGTGAACCGGTTGCGCAGGCCGAGCTGGGCGTTGAACTCGTCGGCCTGGGCGACCTGGTTCGGGTCGATGTTGAGGCCGGTGACGAGGGCGCCGCTGACGGCGGCCATGTGGGCCGCGACCCGGCCGCGGCCGCAGCCGAGGTCGAGCACGCGGTCGCCCGGCCCCAGGCCGATGTCCCGCGCGACCGACTCCTCGTACAGCATCTGGTTGTCGAGGACCGAGGCCCGCGCGTCCATCAGGGGCGGGATGTACATCTTCTCGACGTCGCCCAGCGCGCAGAGGTGGTTCAGCACGCCGTAGTACGACTGCAGGCAGTCGCCGACGCGGGACCGGTAGTCGGGCCCCAGCGCCTCGACCATGGCGGCCTCGTCGGCCCAGTCGAGGTTGTAGATGACGTACGACGCCATGAAGTCGTCGACCTGCTTGGGGGTCAGGTCGCGGAGGTACTTGAAGGACTTCCAGAACGTCGTCGAGCGCTTGGGCGTCGCCGTGCGGTTAATCTCGGCCTTGTTGTTGTTGTTGTTGTTGTTGTTGTTGTTGTCCCCATGCGCCGCCGCCGCCGCCGCCGTGGTCGTTTTGGTCTTCTTCCTCCACGGTGCCTGGGTGGCGGGCTTCAAGGGCGAGACATCGTCCGACGTCTCGCTGATCCGCGGACTGCTGTTGTCGCCGACGTTGGGCGTTTCCACCGGCGCTGGCGGTGGCGCAATGGCTGGCGCTGGCGCTGTTGCTGCTGACATGGCTGTGAATGATGTGATACGATGACGTAGGGATGGACACCGAGAGGGGGAGGGGTTTGGTAGCGCCCGTAGCTGGAGGTGAGACTACCACGGGCAAGGGAGGGGAGAGAGAGAGAGAGAGAGAGAGAGAGAGAGAGAGAGAGAAACAGCTGGGTATCACAGTGTGCATCTCAGAGGAACAGGAGGGTAGAGGAACGGGCCGATGGGCAGGTAAAGTCCTTTATACATGGTGACCTCCTTTCTCTCGTTTCGAGCATCCGTGTACCGGGGGCTAAGGCGGCGCCAGTCAACAATAACAAGAAAGATGTGATGGAGCCGCGAACCGGATTGCTTTCTAATCTCTCTCCCGTTAGCAGTCCTCTCTCGGGACTCACGGAGGAACCCCCGGTGGTGCCGGTTGGATCACCAAATCATCAGACCACTTAAATCGACCCTCTGAGCTCTGGTGACACTAGGGGGCTAGTCGAAGCCCGTCATTAGCTACTACGTAAAGCGGAAGGCGGGAAATCACGCGGGGTTTTGGATGAGCGTACCAGTAAGACAGTCCAGTCAACACACGGCTCATCAAACCTGTTGAGCAAAAAAGCCGGCGGGAACGCGATGGACCCTGGCACAGTGAGTCAACACCCCCTTTTTTGGGGGGGGGGGGGGGGTTGCGTCAGATGAGTCCTAAGTCTTTGTGACTTGTTTGCTTGATAGAGAACCCGGCATCTGGCGGTGTGTGTGTGTGTGTGTATGAACTCCTCGCATGTCGCAATCTGTCCGGCCTGCTTTTCCTGTGCCACGGCTCCCCGTTGCGTTACAGTTACAACCTTTTTTTTTTTTTTTTTTTTTTTTTTTTTTTTTACCTTTCTCCCTTTCCCTTCCCCTTTCGCCGTTCGGACCTCTATCCCGCCGTTTGTTGATTCGCCACGAAGACGCGGCTGCTTATAGCATCTGTACGTCATTGTGGCGCTCCGCCCGGGGGTTGAGAAGTCTCTGTTTTCTCTGCTAAGCTTTGCTCCCGGCGGTCGGTTGTTCCCAAGGCAAATCTCCCGAGAGAGAGGGGCGGCTCCAAATAGCCGAAACACTCTCTACTGGCCACGATTGACGGGTCACATACCAGTACCAAATAGGGCTGGCGCGGGAGGGAGGCAGATTTTCGTGGCGTGGTATCGAACTGCCGGTGCCAATACCTAACACCTTTAAGTGTTATTAAGGACCCAAAAGGAGGTCAAGCCGGCCGCGCTTTGCGTTCCACGCACTGTCAGTGTGGCTTAGCCTAGCGCAAGATAGCGGGAACGGCGGAAACGGCTGGGTGTGCTTATGTCGTGGACTCATGACCGAGGAGGGGGAGATGCAAGATTTGTGTGTGTGTGTGTGTGTGTGTGTGTGTGTGTGTGTGTGCGGATACCGGGATTTGCATCTTGGAATTGAGATATGCATCCCGTGTCACTGTTTAAGCTTTTCTCCAAAACTGTCCGTATTCCTTTTTAGGCCTGCTTTGAGCACACCCTCAGCGGGACGCAATTGCGTATACATGGAGTAGTGGCAAGGAACGGTCCGCTTCTACAGGTACGAACAAGTACAAGTAACAGTATAGTGAATCGATTAGGTATTCGTGCCCTGAGAAATGAAGTTGTAGTTGTATGTTCCCCTAGTACAGGTACGAACACTGTTGCATCGTCACTCTTAGTACCATTCTTGATGACTGGGGACTCCTGGTCTCACATGCGTTTTTCCTTTTGCGCACCTCGTTGTGCTGATGTCATACAGATGTGGGTTGTGTTGAGGCTTGTTTGAGTGGCTTGCTACAGCTCCTAGTCAAATATTCAATGCTGGCCGGTAAACGAAGTGAACTTTGTATTCTGCTGTTGTCAATGTTACTGAGAAATAGCAAACTTGAATAGTATCTACACTGGGCGGTTTGTCCTGGTGTTGGAAGTATCGTTATCCTGGTTTCTTCTATATGCACTAACGACATGAAGCGAATGCAATGCTAAGGTATTATATGACTATACAGATTTTGATGCCAATCCAGCACTTCTCTGTTTGCGGAGCCAGTGTGGCCATCCGTGCAATCAACGTACTTTTTTTTATCCCTTCTATTACGAATCAATAACCACAAATCACTCAACGGCTCTCTCTACTGCAGCATCTGTTGCATGGCGTTGACCCTGTAGCTCTCCCTCCTCTCCATAAGCTCCTTGTGTGTTCCGCTGTCGGCGATCTGTCCGCCTTCGACCAGCAAAATCACGTTGGCCTTGTGCACGGTGTGCAGGCGATGCGTGATGGCCAACACAGTTGTACCGCGGGACGCACGCTCGAGACCCTCCTGGAGAGCCGCTTCGCTGGCGGCGTCCAAGGCACTTGTGCTCTCGTCCAGAAGCAACAGGCGCGGCTTGCGGACGAGAGCACGGGCAATAGCCAAACGCTGTCTCTGGCCGCCAGACAGGCGGGACGCCGAGGGGCCACACTCGGTGTTGTATCCCTCGGGAAGAGCCATGATCACGTCGTGAATGTTGGCCAGCTTGCAGGCCTCTTCGATCTCGGCCTGGGTAGCCTCGGTGTCGGGCGACGAGCCGAGACCGACGTTGAAGCGAACACTGCCGTCGAAGAGGGTCGGGTCCTGTGGGACGACGGCAACGGTGTCTCTGAAGGAGCTGGGAAGGTTGGCGATATCGTGGTCATCGATGAGAATCTGGCCCTGGGAGGGAAAGTAGAGACGTTGGACAAGGTTCATGATGGTCGACTTTCCGGCTCCAGAAGGTCCAACTAGACCACAGAATTGACCAGGCTGGAGGGTGAAGGAAACGTTGTCGAGGATGTTGATGTCGGGACGGCTGGGGTAGGCAAAAGAAACGTTGTTGAAGGTGACTTTGACGCCGCCCGCATTGGGTCTCTTGGTCTTGACTTCTGCGGTAGACTCGATGTCTTGCTCCGTCTTGGAGTCCCCGACAATCTGCTTCTGCTCGGTACCAGTCTTGCTGAGATCGTCGTTCTTGCCGAGGTTGATGACGGACATGATACGGGACAAGGCGGTACGAGCACGCGAGAACTCGGGAGCCAGGGCGAACATGGTACCCCACAGCTGGGCGCTGATGAGCATCGCCATCAATATGATCAGGAACTGGGTCTGAGTGTATTCGCCCTTCATGATGAGCTGCGTACCCCACCAGTAGGCCAGAGCGTTGACGAAAATGCCGGTGGTGTTGGAGATGGCCAACCAGATGTTGGTGGAAGCCGATGCGCGGACCATCTGCTTCTGAGGCGGAGCGAGAAGTTGAGCATAGTTATCCATCACCTGGCTCTCGAGGGAGAGGGCTGCTACCGTCTTGATGGACTGTACGGCCTCGGTCGCCACCGACGTGGCGGTCGAGAAGGCAGCCGAGTGACGCTCTTCATAGCGAGCCAGCATGCGCAGCTGCATGAAACCAGAGCCCAGAAGTATGGGGAGGGTGACCAGGCAGACAACAGCGATCTTCCAGGCGATGATGTGAGACAGGATCACGCCGGCGAGGATGTTCACGCAGATGGCGAACACAGTACCGACGGTAGAACCACTGAAGCCACCAATGGCGGCACTGTCCTTTGTAATAATGGAAAGCAGACCGTCGGCGGTGCGACCTTCGGACTGATGCCACTGAACGTCTTGGTCCAGCAAGGAGCGGAAAGACAAGACGCGAATGGAGTAGAGAAGCTTCTCGGCCACGACGCCGAAGCCGGACCAGGCGAAGAAGTTGGCGAAGAGCTCGATAGAGGCAAGGCCAAACATGAGACCGGAAAAGAAGCGTCCCATGGACAGAATACGCTCGGCGGTGCTGGCACAGGGGTTAAGAGCTCCGACAGTGTAACCAAAGATGAGACCAGCGCCTGTGAAGGTACCACCGACAATGGTAGCAGCGATGATGGCAACAACCAACCAGGCCAAGGAGGGTCTGACGAGTCGGACAAGACCTTTGATCACGGTGCTGTAAGGCTTCACATCATCCAGGCCGGCGATATCGGACTCCTTCTTTTCCTCGGCGTCGCTTTCCTTGTCACTGAACTTGACGTTCTTCAAGCTCTTTGTGGCAACATGCTCTTCGGGCCCATTGGACTTCTCGTCGACAACATGGTCACCCTTGAGAGTAGAGCAATCGAGGGAGTCGCCAGAGGCAGAGCCGGCATCGGGCGCACGATCAGCGGTACCCACCGTCTGTAGCCTGGCCATGCGGGCAAAAGCGCCGTCCTCGCGCGCCATCAACTCGGTGTATGTACCCTGCTCGACCACCTGACCGGCCTCCATGACGACGATGCTGTCCGCGTTACGGATCGTGGAAAGACGATGGGCGATGGAGACAATGGTGCGGTTCTCTGTAGCAGCCTGTTCGACGGCACGCTGGATGCGCTTCTCACTGGCAGAGTCGAGGGCGGAAGTTGCCTCATCCAGCACCAGAATCTTGGGGTCGCGGATCAGAGCTCGAGCGAGGGCGATACGCTGGCGCTGGCCACCGCTGACGAGACTGCCACTAGGACCGGCCGAGGTGCCATAACCATCGTCGAGGCGGTTGATGAAGGTGGCGGCATCGGCCTGCTCGGCAGCGTGACGGACGAGGTCGACAATCTCCTGGATCTCGGGACCATAGTTGTTGGCGGATGACAAAGCGTCCTTGCCCTTGGATGCCAGCTCGGCCAACTGGCCGCCGCTGAGGAAGGGTCTCAAACGCTGGTGCTCTGGCTTGGGCGAGTTGATGAGGCCGAGGGCAATGTTCTCAAGAATCGATCGATCGAGGAGTGAGGGCTCCTGTTGCACGAAGCTGATGAAGCTGCGAAGGCTGCGCACATTGAGCTCCCGAATATCGTGGCCGTCGAGGAGGATTTCTCCCTGATTCGGGTCTTGGAGACGGGCAAGGAGGGCGGCGATGGTGGACTTGCCGCTGCCCGAGAGACCGATGACAGCAGTGTACTTGCCAGCGGGGAACTCGACATTGACATTGCGCAGAACAGGCTGGCCGGGCCTCGATGGGTACTCGAAAGTGACGTCGCGGAGCACGATGCCCTTGGGGTCGTCCAGGGGCAGAACCTTGCCCTCCTCAGAGGTTCCATCGATTTCCGAGGGAGCCTCAATGTCCTCCTGTAGCCGCTGGTACGCAGCCGAAGCACCCCGGAAAGAGGGGAGAAAAGGGGCGATGGAGCCAAGCATGACGCAAGCTAAGGCGGAAAGCAAGTGTTAGTCATTTTTGCCGAAACCATGATGCGACTCGATGGAATATCGAGGGAGACTGACCATCAACGAGTAGGTAAACAACCGCGTAGATCTCGCCCACTGTGGCATCACCACGGCCGGCCATAGAGTCGGCAATCTTGATACTGCCCTGCCAGAATGCAAGAGCGTTTCCGGCGTAGGCGATGAAATAGAGAAGACCAGCCTGGACAGCGGCAACACCAGCCTTCTTCATGCCGGCCTTGCGGGCAATGATCATGTGGTCGGCAAACTTGGCCTCGAGACGCGGGCCAGCGCCGAAGGCCTGCACAACGGAGATGTGAGACAGAGCTTCAGACGCAATGGACGAAGCCTTCTCAATCGCCTCAGTCATGTAGCCGGTGTTTTTCGCGATGAAACCACCGCCGAGGAAGGAGGAGAGCATGTAAGCAGGGAGCATGGAAACGAGCATGCCGGCTAGCTTGGGCTGCTTCGTGAACGCAATGACGAAAACGGTGACGAAGAAGCTTATGGTGCAGATGAGGATGCCCACCTTCTCCGAGGTGCCGGACTGGATCGCCGTGATGTCACCGTGGAGGCGACTAGACACTTCGCCGGCGGCGGCGCGCTTGTCGAAGTAGGAGGGCGGCTGGCGCAGCAGAGCAGACACGTACTGCGTGCGCATGCGCTGGGCGAGGCGCTGGCTGATGATGCTCCACGAGAGAATGTAGCTGTAGATGGCAACGAACGCGATGGCGCCGACGTAGGCCATCTGGATGACCTTCTGGTTGATGGCAGATTCGTACACGAACGCGTCGATGTCGCTGGTCCCATCGGCAGCGCAGGTGGCAGCGTTCATTTTGTCAACCAGCTGGCCAAAGAGGACACCCAGGAGGGGGAACGGCACACCAGCAGCGATGGCCATGATGGTTCCGAAGATGATGAGGAAGTAATCGAGACATGTCGGGTTGGCGGCAAACAACAGGCGGAAGAAGGTGAAGAATTCCTTGGTGAACTGAGTTCGGACACGTTAGTGATGCATAGAGGGGAGTTGATATGCCGACGCTCTGCACTGGGCGGCGTCTTGTCTTGTTGCGCGCGGGCCTGTCGAGATCCTTTGGTGTTTTCCAGAGAGATGCGGGACGGCCCGGTACAGGCCAAGGCGCCTGCAGCCAGTGCAGCACAGCGCAGGCACAGCGGCTGGGAAAGACTGACCGGCATGCCCTTGGGTTCTTCTTCCTTCGCCTCTTCTTGCTTTGCGGGTTTCTCGGTCACTGGAGGAGCTGCCTGCTCTGGCTCCTGCTTCTCAAGTGCCGCCATCTTGTTATACTTTGGATCGTCACCGATTATCAGATCTGATCAGAGTCCCAAGTAGCCTGTTGGCTGTGGCGCGTGTTCTTACTCGGACCCCTTTGCTGTGTCCTAGCCGAACGAGTCCAGCGGAAAGATACGGCAGCGATCACCTCGGACGGAGGGAGGGAGGGGGTTAACGAAAGAGGGTTGGGGTGGTGGAATGAAGTTCGAGAACACCTTTCGAGGGAACGAGAAGACAAGACAAGCAAGTTGGGCCGGGGTCTCTTTTTGTCCCCCCCCTCACTGACTGCGGATACACGCGGACGCTGCAGGAATCTGCGCCCCCCTCTTGCTAACAGGGGGAAATTTCAGAATCGACCGGCTTTCGTTGTCAAGAGCGGCACATGCGAACATGGGCGAGGAGAAGGGAAGTGGCCGATTCCGGCGCTTGACCAGCGCGGGTTTACGACCAGGAAGAGGAGCGTACAGATCGGCTCGGGTGACGATCAGGGTGTCCTGTCCTCCGGACGGAGGAAGAAATTTTGCACTGGAGCCATGGAGCAATGGAGCAATGGAACCATGTAAACCCCCCCCCCCCCCCGTGGGCCGGCAAGGGGGCAATGTGGCCAGTCACGATGCAGTTTGCAGTGCAAAGTGTGATCAGATAAGATGATCTGATTGATTAGATATGACGCTAGCAATGTCGCTAGCCAGGTTAATTTGCAACTGGTGGGCTGAGTAGGGTTGACCCATGCGGGACCATCTTGACTCTCCTGTAGCTCGACCCGGGAAACGTAGGGGCCGGTCCACCCCTTTCAACCACAGAAACGAAAGCCAGTATGGCGATAGAAAAGTCGCGTACACACTATCGAAGTTGTGTAACTAGAAACTTGTGTTGCAGGCGTGTTAGGTGGGACTCAGGGCCGTTTGCTATGATGATTAGAATCGCTCTGCGCCTCGTCCACTCCTTGATCTTCCCAAACTTGATGAAATGGGCAGCAAGGACTGCATAGGGTCAAGCAACCGGAATAGATCTGACTGGAGCTTGCGTGGCATTGCCTCGCTCTCGCCTTCGCCGAAAACACACTCATATTGGCTGGCCACACTACAGGCCTCTTCGGTTACCCGTGCAGCTTACCTCGCCTGTTTGTGGCACCGTGTCACCGTAGCATTTTACGAAAGATCATCGCATTTACCCCACTCCAAAACCGAGCCGAGCTGGGTGGCACGCCGAGTTGAGTGCTCGGGCAGCTAGCCACTCACTCTCTTCCTCAACCATGACACCCCAAATTCGGGCTCTGTAGTACCGGTAGTCTGTGGAGGATTTGAGAATTCTTGAGAAAGGACTCCATAACGTAGAACCCGGTCAGAGCAAAGCCGTCCATGCCAGCCCAACGATCTAAGGGTAGATGAGATAACCTTGTTCAGACCTCACCGATTCCGATGTCCTGAGGTCGTCAATGGCCAGCTAATACGACTTGGGACCGCAAACTTAAACTCCCCGATATCTTCATCTCCTTACTTCACAGCATCTTCAGTGGAGTCAGCAATCAGAGCTATTCCACGAACTTGTTGCTCTTCGTTTCTCGCAATGGAGACAACATCTCACTGGGTCACTAGATGATTCATCATCCTTTGCTTGAGCCTCCAGTTGTCAGATGTGCTGCATATCTCCCCTTGCTTTTTTCTTTTCCCGCTGCATTTCTTAACTAACGAGGTACATCATCTCTGTGGGGTTGCGGTCTTTTCGTGTTGTGGCGCGCACTAGTTCCCAAGACGGACAAGCCCCGGAACATGACATGTGTAGACTTTGGCATGCGGGACTGCGCCCTCTCCTATCACGGCACGGCATCCATACCACCCAATAAACTTTTTCTTTTTTTTTCCCCAGCTCATTTCTGTAGACAGCGTCAACAGACAGAATATACAACCAACGTAACATAATCTACAAAGTACTTAACGGGAGATCCCACTGTGGCATTACATGGATGTATATGATCACACAGTTCTTCTTGTCATTTCCATGGCAGGATGTCAACAGTCTCAGCATTGATTTGACTCGACGCCAGCACACAATCCTACCTACAAAGCTCATCAATGCCGCCGCGCCACAGATCAGAGGACCCAGGGGCTCTATTATTTACTATTCCAGTAGAACCAGAACTATACTCCAGATATCATAGCAGAAAGAACAACTAATCATCAACTCAGAGCCCTTGTATATTTCATTCGACAATTTAGTAACTGGAATAGAGTATTACTTAGATATTGGAGAGTGCGGCGGTGTAAACCATGCCCCCAAGTGCACCGGTATGAAACTCTGCCCCATCTTAAGCAGGCCATCGTGGGTAAGAGCGCCGCGGGCTTCAGACAGGAGTGGTCAAATCGGCAGAAACTTGCAAGACGAATAGTAGTAGTAGGGTCATCGCTACCAAGGCAATCTTAAAGTACTTAAAATGTTAAGCAGCAGAGCTTTATTAGAAATAATAAGCTTTACAAGATGTTCATCCTCAGATGCAAGCCATAGAAACATCCTCTGAGAAATGATAAGTATTATTCATTCTGACGAGGCCTCCCCATCAACCTTCCTCGTCATAGCTCAAACGATACTCTGGTTTTTATCAGTGTTGCTCTCAGGCCACCAATCTTTTAGAAATCCATCGACTGTGTTCTGCTTCTCATTTAACTTCTATGTATTATATAACTTGGTAAGCCCAAGGGTTCGCCAAAAACCGAAAATCAGTCTTAGTGCGGCGCACCCATCCATTAGAGCTCAGTTTTAAGCGATTATCAAGATAGTCTTGGAGTTAAAGCTACAAGCGAGCAGAGCTAGCAGTATGGCAGAGGTCATTGCACTATAATCAGTGAATCACACATGGGTCGATGCGGCACGAGAAGTGACCTAGTTGATACGACAGCCTAGGTTGTTTCTGTCACGATTCATGGGATGAAGTCTGCCATCGGCTGTCAACCATCCCTTTGAAATCAGCTCTGGGCGTACTTTCTGCCACTTTCTCTTCACAACTTCCTCTCGAATCTTCTGAACGTATCCTTTCGACAAGGACACAGATGCTCTGAAACGGCCGTCGGCGACTTTGCCAGTCAGGGCGTACTCAACGTAGGCACAGTCTGAAACCTTCCACGGGTGATTACGTCCGTCTGGACACTTTGAGCCTGAAGTCTCTGCTGCGTTTGAGTTTTTATCTGAGCGTCTGGTCAATATCAAATAAGCTCTGCCCTAGAAAGGTGATTTCTTTAGGCAGATTAAGTCATAGTTATAATCGTGTAAAACGTTCTCCCTAGCTCAATAACTGAGTTAGTTGGGTTGCCTAACTTGAGGTCTATTATGGACGTTTTGTATTTGCGGTCTCCCTAGTTAGGAGCAAGTCGGACTTAAACTGCACCCAGGAAGTTAATTGCCGCGATTGGTCCTTTAATCTTAGGTATGCTGTAGGCACAGGCGCAGAGGTAGGCCGCTTGCTATTCTTCGTCCTAGCGTATGCTGTTGCTGCTGCCCCTTCCTCTATTGAGGACGTTGCAGTATTTGATTCGAGCTGTAATCCTGACAAAGGCCTCGCTTGGTTCCATATTCTTCTTAAGGATCTAATAATTTGCTAAGCTGTTGCTAGTTAACTGTTAAGGCTTATGTTTATTTGTGCGTTTAGTAAAAGAGTTGGGGTACCTGTGTTTGTAATCTAAGAATTTACTACATGAGTGCTCTTTACTTGCTGAGTGATGATAGGCGAGAGAAGAATGTACTCCTTAGTCTTGATTTCCTATTGCTCTTTTTGTAGAGGGTTAATGAGTTATAGTAAAAGAGTAAATAGCAATGGTAGAAGCTGGGCTTATAACTGTCACGAGTTGGAGCACACAGCAGGACATATAAGAATTTAGGTCAAAAAGACTTGCTTTTATGTAAGTGAAGGTATAGAAAGTGAAGGCCTATATATAGTTGAAGGAAGGTGAAACGCCACGTGATAAAGCATATGACAGTGCTCTTACATAATGTGGAAAGTTTATGAAGCTATTGTGTCAGTTTCCTCTTAAAAGGCCCTGTATTGTTTGTACTTCAAGCCTATATTCTAGTACATTCACTTCAGTCATATATAAACCAGCTAGTCATAAAAAGACACCTTTTTTTGTCACCCAGTATCAACTCTATCCAACAAGCTGTAAGTTGTGGGTATTAGAGGATGCTCTGATTAAAATACTTCTATAACTAGTCAGAGTACCTTTGCAGTGACACTAAGGAACAATTCATCCGGCGCCGCTAATTCAAAGCAGTGCAACTTACAATGGATTAGTACAGATATCGTGTTTTCTGAGGCTTATATCACTCTACCTTTAGATTATTCGCAATCCGCCTGGGTGTCCTAGGGATGGAATTTACCGCCTTGACTTTAGGCTGCCACGTTACCTGCCTTGGTAGTCCATGCCAAGTCTCTCGGATTGCAAGAAGAAACATTTTTGAACCTCTATAACATCGATATAAGAAAACGATTCTTTTATCCGCCAAGTCATCCTCAAGGATCCTTTCCGATTTAACGGACTCGGGGTTGAAGACCATTGCAAATTAAACATTCAGCCTCACCTTGATACTTCTTTTCTGGTGGATTTTAAATCGGTCCGTTGATATTCTGGCGTCGGCGACCAAGAAGCTGTCGTAGTGAAATCTCCCGGGAATCTATTCTCTGTCTCTCATTGTGCGGAGCCGAGCGAAAGGGCCCTGAGGAAACCCGTCCCGTATATCCTGGCCGAAGATGAAGACGTGCTCGCAGGTATTGCAAAGGCGGCAATCAGACGTCTCACTTCCACCAATCATTCAGCAAGACCTGGGCAATACCTTCAAGTATCCAATGAAAGTGATCGCGGGTTGCGTCGTCTGACGCTTGAGTAGCTCTACCATCACGCTTTGCTTTGTACTCTGCATAGAAACAAAAAGCTCCAATACACAAGACATACGTCCGCGACGTCCTGAATTTGATTTAGCCTCGGTCACTCCTCAACAGCCTGGACGCGCTTGCTTTGTTGCCCTCTCTTCTTCTTTCGTTCAGCCCGATTCTTCTCACGGATGGCCATCAAAAATTCGGCTCAGTGCGAGCTACATAGTTGTGGTGCTTATAAATGTACTATTATCTTGCGTGGCAAACCTCGCCGTAAGGCTTGAACTGTACCTGGTAATTCTTCCTCTGACTATAGAGAGACTGGAAATAGAAGCATCGAGCCATTGTACTTTGTAATGGGAGCCGGCGAGCATGGTTTCACACTCGCCGTGAAGAAGATTATCAGGCCCGGTGAGCATGTTCAATACAAGTGATTGTAAAACATGAAGGGAGAGATGGAGGTTGGATAACCAGCACTGATAAAGTGAAATTTGCTGCCAAATGACTCAGTTCACGTCTTTTCTGGAAGAAATCCCTACTCTAACATAGAACTTCGGAGGCACCGCTCATATTTTGCGTGACGTGGCCATCAGAAGACTGGAGGCATTACGTTGTGACTTGCATTGGCAATATGAGCAAAAATGCCTGTTTAGATGGCAAGTTTGACCATTCCGCCGAATGGTGCAAAATCCCATCAATAAACCTAGGTACACGAGTACCCTTTTATAGGAGCCATATGCTTGGAGTAACATGCAACGGCGCCGTCAACGGCTAACCCGTCTCGGTGATCCCGTGATATGACCAGCATTGAATGGGCAGCACATGTAGTTGGAAAAGGTCAGGTTCCGAACTGAAACCCCCTTTCAATCAATAGTCGATATCCCCGGGCATTCAGGTACAACTCCGCTCGAGCTCACCGGCTGACTTGGCGAATCGATTTGAGGCCAAATGCGGCGGGTCTACAAACAGCCCAGCCCATAACGACACCCGCCTGACTTCTGTGTTGTGGCTGGGGCGGGCCTCATGTGGACTTGTGCATATTAATGATTGCCGCCCGAGCTATTAGCATCCATAACAATAGGTTGACTTTGTTCGTCTGACGCCAAGAATCCTGACTTGACAATCGGTGGCACAGCAGGCAAACTCGGCAGCGACACGGATGCTGGTCAAATGGGAATTCTAGACAGAGTCCAGCTGAGGCCAACTACCGCCTTAATTGGCCTGCATCTCGTAATTGAAAGCGCTAAAAGGCTTGTCATGGGCAGCCGTACGGCACAGCACGAAGCTTGGCCAGAATAAGAATAATACCCGCAACTGGTATATCCCTGCATCAACCAAAAGCAGAGTGTTCTAATCGCCTTGGCCAGGGCTCATTTCACGACTGTTGTCATCCGGCAAAGGGCCCCCTTATTTGGTCTAGGTGCCAGGCCAGGCATTCATGGACATACGGTGAGGAAATGCAATATAAGTAGTGATGCCATCGTGTGCTGACGTCCAGTGGGAGCTACTCGGACTATCCGCATCAAAGCATCACCAACATCGCGACATTCTGCCAACTTGAAACCCTCTTGTTTCTCACGACGTTCAAGAAGACGCACTACGTCAGACCATCCGTAATTATGCGCGCCGCTACCGCTCTCCTCGGCGCTCTCGCCGCCACCATGGTCGCCGCCAATGACATTCACCTCAACATCCATAAGAGAATCGAGCCGACCAAGATTGTCAAAGTCATCGAAGCCCGTGGCACGCCCGAGTGCACCAACGCCTACAAGGCCTTCGCCGAGGCAGTCACCGGCTCCGACCCCCTTCCCACACCGCCTTTCGAACTCGAGGCATGGGCCGCTACCGCAGACCTCGCTACCTCCACGACGGACCTTTGTGCAACCATATCCGTTACAGGCTCCATCGCCCCTGTCTACACCTCTTGGTCTAACTCCGTGATGTCGTGGCAGACCGCGCACATGTCCGAGCTTAGGGACTTCTGGCACGAGTGCACCGACATCCCCGCCGTCTCCGCCGAAGTCAAGAGCTTGCTGGAGGCTGGCAGCTTTTGCACAAGCAGGCTAGCTGAGATCACCAGCGAGCCCTCCAACATGGCTCCCAGAGAGACCGGCATGGCTGTTGCCGCTGTTGCCGCCGCCGGCTTTGTCTTTGCTGCGATGCAGTGAAGGGTGGCTTGTGGTTTAGTTTTTTTATGTTTCATCTACGACTCGGCATCTCGACGAAAAGTATATAGCTTTGGTGCATCGGAATAATCTGCCTATGGTGTGTTTGCTCGAGGATTTACAAATTTCACCACGTCGATACCCTTTGAGCCTTAATGAGAATAACAATAATCAACTTACCTGTACTCCTGCACATGCAGTTCCGTACTATCTTCATAAAGCAAGTTTCAATAACTACTGATCATGGAAAGAATATTGCCCCGTGTGCTGACGGTTTCTTGTCCGGCGCACAACAAGTTTCCGACTGAGGATGCGGTGAATTATGAATTCGAATACCAACTTGAGTAGATATTGGCTCTAAATCCTTGTGGATTCATGGTTCTCACACGTTCGCAACTAAGTTCCCGGAGTCCAACGTTGACTGCATTCCATGTCTTGGCGCTTTAGAGTAACTAGCAAGATAAACTGGCTGATATTATTTTTGGCTCCTGAGATGCAGTCTGCATTAAGTTTGCTTGACAAAGGTTTCTTGTCTTCAGTTGGAAAGGGCATCGGAAGCCAGACCTGCCAAATACAAAGCTTGTTTGAGCAAGCGAACAGACCTTGTTGGCTGCAGGTTTGAACATTTAGGCTTGGATGTTACTTTTTCCGAACAACTGTAGACGAGCCCCAGAAACTCTTGCAAAGTCGTGCAAAAAGATGTCCCATGCTGAGCGCTATACTTCCTAGACTAATGCACTCTTTCGTCCGTCGGCGGATTTAGAAAATTGCCAGAGCGTTCGGGGGAGATCCAATCAGGCAGGGAACGTTCATCGGCGCAGAGGTAAGCAGGAAGGTATACCGGCCCGTCTTTTTACAGTACGCCGAGAGACGACTCAGATCCCACAGCTCTCCGATGGGCATGCCGAAAAGGCTCAAGAAGTAAGTGTGTAGAACTGGGGGCAATGGTTAGCGGCTGAAAAAGCTTGATAGACTAGACGCTAGCTCTCCCTCGAACACTAGCGAGACTTACCAAGGCCGGTCATATCCGCTGTGGTGCCGTCGGGATGCAACGGGGGATACGCCTCGAACGCGCTCGCATCGCCAGCGACCGCGGCAAAATGCTTGTTCCAGAACCATTTGGCCGTCTCCTCCGTGCCATGCACGCCTGACAGGGTCATCTGCGCCATCTTCGCAAAATCAACTGGAGTAGGGTTATCAAACATGGAAGTTATACCCGTTCTCAAGAGGAAGATGTCGCCCTCCTGGAACTCGACGCCCTGGTATGCGGCCACGGTCTCGATGTCCTCAACGGTGATACGGTAGCCATCCAAGGGGTGGTAGTCAATTCCTTTCGCCTCGGCATACGCCTTGTAGTCGATCAGGACGCCGCGGCCCACGACTCCGCCTCGCTCGTGCCAGTGGTCAATGGTCGGCATCTGGTTGTCGGCCGTGGAGGCGGCAGACAATGCCTCCTGGGTCGGCTTCGCGCCGTTGTAGGCCAGACCAGTGGGTTGGTGCTGCCAGTGTACGAGGCTGTCCCATTGGCTGCTGCCCTGGGTGTTGAACTCCAACTCGTCATCCCATCCAAGTCCTGGAGACAATCCACTGGCCTGTAGGGAGTGAACATGGTGCGCTGCCGGCCTACGTCCTGGGATGTTGAATTTGTTCAAACTATCCAACGGCCAACTGTGTCCATGTCAGAGATTACAGTCTCGCGGCCCAGGGGTAGGCGATTTGCCGAATCAAAACAATAGGTATGACCTACTTGAGAGAGATGGAGACACCATCGCGGATTTCCGCACTAGCTTTCTTTATGACTTGGGGAGTGAGTAGGTTCAGCGTCCCATAGACGTCTTTCTTCCCCTCTTTATCAAATATGCCCCAGGCGCAGCCTTTTGGCATGCCCTCCACTGGCGGGAGGTCGTCATAGTCGGGAAGGTTCAAAGAAGGCATGGTTGTTAAGGTTGGCGATCTTGCAGAAGGCGCATGTAACTTGGCTCACGAAAAGAGTCATTCGTACAAGCTTGAAGAACGGGATTCTGCATTACTCATATAGGGCCTGATCGGCACCGCCGATATCATTTGACACTTCGAATAAGGACCGGTATCACAGACCATGCACCAGCCACAAGTACCAAAAAACTCAAATCGTGCCGCACTAGGCCAAAAACAGGAGGGTACATCATGATTTCAGTTCTATATTACAGAACTCTAAAGATATCAGAATAGGCCACGTACCGTGACCTTTTTTGCTAGAAATCTGCCAAATCCCCCGCTTTCCCCATACAAATTGTTATCAGGCTCCAGACTTAGGTTGAGTGTCGGAAATAGACCAATAAGGCAGGTACTACTGTTGCCTACTGCTGCTAGCGCGCCTGCCCACTACTGCTAGCACCTAGCTGCTAGCGCTTACCTACTTTACATAGGGTTAGGGTTAACGAGAGTTTGATGCAAGGTCGAAGGTTAATTTGGCGAATGTACTGCCAGGACCCCTGCAACAGCTGTCGCCAGCTGTGTCCCACTAGCACCACTACTGCCAGCGCCTGCCCACTGTTGCCAGACCTACCTACTGTTGCTAGCAACAGTGGGCAGGCGCTGGCCTATAGAAATAAGCCGGGAGCTGAAAAAGGCCAGGATCAGAAGACTTATGTAATCATTCTAGTTAAACTAATTATATCTTTTTAATAAGGTCTCATTACACACCATACCGTATTTATATCTTCTTTACGTCCTAAAGAGGAAATTTTTGACTTTTTGACACAGTCGGCCTTGCAGGCTGCCGTATTGTCCCCCCCCCCCCCCCCCCCCCCCCCCGGCCCACTTCTCCGCCTTTTGAAGCGGCAATTCGACTGTTATGGATACACTTCAAACTATTGAACGTTACGACAAGCGAACACAACAAGTCCATGGCGATCTTAACACCGGCCGGGATGATAGTGTATCCTTGTTAAACTTCGAATGGCTTTGCCGAGATTCCACTGGGACTGGCCTGGCTCGGCCTGGATCCATCACATTTCTGCTTAAATATCTACTTTCCGCTGGGTTGGGTTTCACTGTTTTTGTCATTCGTCTGGACCCCCAACCGTTCCTATTAACTTTACTTACTGCCAGGCTGTAAACTGTCACTCTAGACGCCCATCATGTCTGCCCCTCCCATCGCATCAGAGACGCCTGCTGGGGGCGCTGCCCTGGACTTCATGGCACTCAACAAGAAGTACACCGAGGAGAAGGAGAAGCGCCAACGGCCCGACGGCAACGCCCAGTACACCGAGATCGAGTCGGACGCGCGCCTCAGCAAGCTTGCCCAAGACCCCTGGGTCAATCACGAGGAGCTCAACGCGCGACCGGCCAACCTCGCGGACGGCGACGAGGTCAAGGTAATCGTGCTCGGTGCCGGCTTCGGCGGCCTGCTGTTCGCCATTCGCTTAGTCCAAGCCGGTCTCAGGCCCGGGGACATCCGTCTCGTCGACACCGCCGGAGGTTTCGGCGGCACCTGGTACTGGAACCGGTACCCCGGTCTCATGTGCGATGTCGAGAGCTCCATCTACATGCCGCTGCTCGAGGAGACCGGGTACATGCCGAAGCACAGGTACGCCTACGGCAACGAGCTGCTCGCGCACGCGAACCGGATGGCGGAGACGTGGGGCCTGGCGGACCAAGGCGTGTTCCGCTCGCAGATCAAGAGCTGCGAGTGGGACGAGGACGAGAAGCGGTGGAAGGTCGTCATCGAGCAGGATCGCGGTCCTAACGAGGCGCCCGTCACGATGACGGTCCGGTCCCAGTTCGTCGTCCTGGCGAACGGCATCCTCAACCACCCCAAGGCGCCCAAGAATATCGAGGCCTTCGAGGGCGACATGTTTCATTCCGCCAGGTGGAACTACGGTGTCACTGGAGGTGACCCAAACAACCTCGAGAACCCGCAGCTGACAGGCCTGGAGGGAAAGCGGGTTGGCATCATCGGCACTGGAGTCACCGCCGTTCAGCTCGTGCCCCAGCTGGCCAGGTGGGCCAAAGATCTCTACGTCTTCCAGCGGACACCCGCGTCGGTGGGCGAAAAGGGCCAGAGGCCCATCGACCCAGAGGAGTGGAAAGAAGATCGCCAATGGTAGAGGCTGGCAGAAGCGCCGCAGCGAGAACTTCAACATCTACGTATCGGGCGGTGAGGCGGAAGAGAATCTGGTCGCGGACGGCTGGACGGCATTAAAGGCATACAAGGCAACCATCGCCGCCCCTCAGGACAAGCCGCTGGGCATGGCAGACATCCCCGGTCACGTCGGTGGCCTGCT
Organism: Colletotrichum graminicola M1.001; assembly: GCF_000149035.1. Lineage (NCBI taxonomy): Eukaryota > Fungi > Ascomycota > Sordariomycetes > Glomerellales > Glomerellaceae > Colletotrichum > Colletotrichum graminicola. The sequence goes on from NW_007361048.1 coordinate 116,042, forward strand.
CGCGGCGGACGCGCCCATGTCCGAGCGGTTCCGGCGTCGCGTGGACGAGGTCGTAGAGGACAAGACGACGGCCGCGGCCCTGAAGTCTTGGTACCCGACGTGGTGCAAGCGGCCGGGGTTCCACGACGACTACCTCCCGGCGTTCAACCTCCCCAACGTCCATCTCGTCGACACGGACGGCAAGGGCGTGGACCGCGCCACCAAAGGCTCGCTCGTCGTCGGCGGCGCGGACTACCCGCTGGACGTCGTCGTGCTGAGCACGGGCTACAGGGCGCCCGCGGCGAACATGGCCGAGCCCTCGGGCTGTTCCAGCATGACCATCAAGGGCCGTGGCGGGGTCCTGTTATCCGACAAGTGGCACAACAAAGGCCCGTCGACCCTGCATGGCGTCCTCACCAACGGCTTCCCGAACCTCTTCCTGACCGGCCCGCTGCAGGTCGGCGCGACGTCCAACTATTCCAGCGTTCAGGACACCCTGTCCCAGCACTGCGCGTACATCGTGACCGAGGCGATGAAGCGGGCGAGCAACAGCACCGACAAGATCGCCCTCGAGGCGACCGTTGAGAGCGAGGAGGGCTACTCCGCGCTCCACATGCAGTACGCCGCCTGGTTCGCCGGCATGGCCATCTGCACGCCGGGCTACCTCAACAACGAAGGCGAACAGGCCCCGCCGGAGGAGCAGATGAAGATGGCAAGGGGGACGCCGTTTCCGCATGGAATGAACGCCTTCACCAAATTCCTGGAGGACTGGCGCGCCGAGGGCTCGATGAAGGGCGTGGAGGTTACAGTATAGGTCGAAGCAACTCGAACAACCGCTTCAAAGCATGAAAAAGACTAGGATCGCCCAGATTGTGTATGGATCCAGGAGCCTGGAGTCAATTCAATACCTGATCCAGTCCTAACTTGCTGGGAGGAGTTGCCGCACAACAGCTTGACAATGTTCCCCTGCCCAAAAGAGCAGAGACTAGACTTTACTTATTGAACATTTTTATATGGCGGATCTGGACCCTGAGTGCGCATGGGACAACTCCCAAGTCACTATCTTATATTCCGAACATGATAGGGCGGCAACCGCGACCAAGTTGAAATTCTGTGTGTAGCAGAACGTCCGCAGGTAGTCCGAGGCTTGATACGGAACGGAACTATCACGTTTGTAAAACACAATCCACCCCAAGGATGCATTCCTGCTTACACTGCACATGTGTATGAGCCGTGGGATTGGGGGGGGGGGGGTCTTCCATCCAGGCAATCATCCATGTGAACAGTCGAGAATGCTTTACAAACTGTTTCGACAGTTCACCTTTACGACATTCGAAACGGCCCTAACACGGTTCTACCTCGCAATCATCCACTTTTGATAACCCCCCCGATCCCTCCGTGCGGCCGGCAAGAGCTTTAGAAAATCTTGTCGAGGATCCTCCCACCCCCATCCAGCCGCTCGGCCTCCTTCCTTAGGGCCTCGGCCCTGAACTTCCTAAAAGCGGTCTCGATCCTCGCGCGGCTCACGGGGTCTCTGTTAATGGTCCTGGACGCAGCCGAGGTCCCGGAGAGGAAGCCGAGCTCGCCGCCCAGGAAGAGGCTCCCAAGGCCGAGCAGCGAGTACGTCGCGATGTCGCCGGCCCTCGTCGGCGCCAGCTCCTCCGTCAGATCAGGTATAGGTTCTAGTAGCCGCGCGCGTCAGCAAAAGCAAAGGGTGGAGGGGGAAGCCTATGTCGAAGGGGAGAAATAAAAAAAAGTTCGACTGTCACTGACCTGTCCTCCCGTCTGCAAACTTCACGTGCGTCGGCTTCTCTGCGGCCCGGAAGGCGGCGAACATTTCGGCGCGCGCCCGCCTCAGCCTGGAGGCGAGGAAGATGCCGAACCCCAGGCCGATGGCGGAGCCGATGACGGCGTGCGTGCGGACCTTGTTGGCGGCCGTCTTGAGCAGGTCACGGTCCGAGTCGAGTAGGTCATGCTCGAGATGCTTCTCGGCGATGGCGGCGAGGTCCTCCGAAGGAGGCGACTTACGAAAAGCAGCCAGGGAGTCGCGAGACATGTTGACGAGGTTGCGTTCTTTGTGGTCTTCGTTTCGACTTTTTGATTCTGTCCCGGGGAGTGATTGGATGGTATGGTCCACGTTCTCAGGAATACCAACCGAGTACATAGGAAGAAGAACACTTGCTCTGTTCCGGAAAGTGGCAACGATCAAAGAAGACACTACTGATATCCTACGAGAGAAAGCAGCGTGGGCGGATGCCAGCTTCGGGACTCTTCTAGCATGCAATGACGTGCAGCATACGTGACCGAGCTGCCCCCTGACGAGTTGTTGGGCCGTGCGGAGAAGCTTCTCGGACACAGGCGGTATTCCAGCAGGTTCGACCTGAGTGAATCTGTTCAACGAGCTGTTTATTTGATAATACACAGTTCGCCCAAGAGGGTATGGACTGACAGGGGAGGTCGTGCATGGTTCATGCTGTTCGCTCGTGGATGAGCTTCACAGGTGTCACGAAAAGCAGACAGTTCGCAATTAGCCTTTATCCCGTGTAGGCCATAGAGACACATGCGAGGATGCGCTGACAATAGCTGGAACGCAGACAATTCTTGTTGCTGTCACGGCATCAACGCGTCTGAATCTCAAGTTTAGCAGTTCAATACCACAGCGAAATACTAGCAAGTGAACAAGGAGAATTCCACAAGCATACTCATTTTGAAGTTTGACCGGCATTACTTCACAACTGGAAGGGTGGCCGAGTTGGTTATGGCGCCAGGTTAAGGTCAGCTTAACATCTGTTTCCTGGTGGGGCAACCCGCGCGAGTTCGAGTCTCGTCCCTTTCATTTTGCATCTTCCCCCCTCTTCGTATTCTGCCCGCAGCGATATATTTCTTCTTGTTCTTTGTACTGCGTCTCGAGCTAGGTAATAAAAGCATACAGATAGACGATTTCTGGCTCTGCGTCCGCATTGCAGGGCTTGGCGCAACTAATACCTGATGCTCTCATGACGAGATGCATATCCAGAATAGCAATGCTCATGAAACGATCACCCAAGAGGGTATGGTGGGTAGGTAAGGCAATTGTACACATGGGATAGACTAAACAAGACAGGCATTCAATACGTCTGTTCTGTATCTACATCTGTTTAGTGGGCCTCGGCATGGCCGGCCTAAGGGAAAAGGGAACGACACGGCACCCGACGCCCGTATCGATCAGTAAGCTTCTGGTCCACCATGTTTCAACGACATTACGAGTTCAGCTTGTACACAACCAACCTAGTTCCATTCAGAGAGAACCTATCATTCTGATTTCAGACATACGGCCCGGAGGCGTCATCCTGCTCACCAACGCCATTCGCCCAAACCGTGGAATCCTAAATCTCCAACTTGTTTTGTTTCTCCAAAAGTCCACGCCGGGCCACTCCGTGAGCCTTTTTGATTGTTTTGCCTCGCATCTCCCCCGACCAACACCCGCAAGCTCCAGAGAGAGTTCGATATGTCGGGATGCAACACAGCCTTAAACCGCTATTCCAAGCCCAAACCCCAGCGGACAAGTACACAAGCCCGCAAAGGGACTTCGCACAAAACAAGAGGTGCACAACGCTCTTCACCCCCGTGACGACAAGCAAACGTAAACGACAGGGGTATTCGGAACTCGAGACCAACTGCTACCAACCAGCCAGCCAACCATCAAAGCGAACGAACAGAACAGGCTTGATTCTCACGCAGGATGGTCACGAAGTCAGAACAAAAAAACACAGCGACAAGCAAACTAGAAGCTAGGAAATCTCTGTTGGGGCGAGTCCCGTGTGGAAGTAGACAAATGAAGGGGCAACCAAGTCAAGAGAACCATCCGAAAGCCGACGCCCAAGACAAGCCCAGATGTCCAAAGAGAATAACTCGGGCCGCAAAGCATGCAATCGTCGTTCTCGTGACGTCTCACAATCGTGTCCGCTATCCGTATGCCTAAGATCAAACAAGTCCAAAGAAATAAGTGTCATTCGCCCAGGTATCCATCGTTAAAGTGGCGGTGAGCGAAAACGACGAGAGAATCTTCGATGTATAAGCAACGAGACAATCGTGAGGGCTTGAGCTCATGAATACCTTTTTCGGATATTCATATCGCGTGCGAGAGCGGATAAGCCGTCCATGTCGTCCCACCCAACACTCTACTACACAGGGTATTAGCCAACATGCTTTTCCAATACGCTACCCAGGGAACCTTACCTGAGGAGGGGCACCAGGGGGGCCCTGCGGTCCCGGGGGGCCGTGAGGACCAGGAGCACCGAAGTGAGCAGGTCCGTAGGCGCCGGGGCCGGGGGGGGCAAAGTAGTGAGGTGGGGGAGGGGCAGGACGGTAGGGGGTACCAACACCAGAGTTGTTTTGGCTGCGGCCCCAGCTCAGACGGACACGGGAGTTTCCAATAGGGTATCCCTGCATCTGGTTGATGGCCATCTCGGCAGCGTGACGGTGAACGAACTGAACGAAACCGCAGCCCTTGCCAGGAGGGATCTTGACGTAGGTGATCTCGCCAAAGCCCTGGAAGAAGCTACGGAGCTCGTCTTCAGTGACGTAGCCAGACAGGCCGCCGACGAAAACGGTAGTGTTGTTGGGGTCGGTGAACTGGTTCATCTGCTGGCCGGGAGGGTTGTAGGGGGCGCCATAAGCACCGCCGTACTGAGCAGGCGAGGGAACCCCGTAGAATCCCTGCTGGTGAGGAGGCAGGCCGGGAGCCATCATCTGGTTGCCGTGGTGCTGTTGCTGGTACGGGCCGCCGTGGTTGCTGCTGTTCTGGTCAGACGGGGTGTGCATATAGCGCCAGGGCAAAAACAGCTTACCGGTTCTTGGGGGTGGCCGTGGAGATGCGCATGGGGCGGTTGCCACAATAGACTCCCTGCATCTCGACGAGAGCTCGCTGCTGGTCCTGCTCATCGGTGAAACGTACGAAGCCGTAGCCACGCGATTGTCCCGACATGGCATCCGTCATGATCTTAGCAGACTTGCAAGAGGGGAACCGCGCCTGGAAGAGGGACACAAGAACGTATTCGTTGACTTCGGGGCCGAGGTCGCCGACAAAGATCGAGTACTCGGGACCACGGTCGTCACGTCGATCGTTGATGCCGCCCCCAGAAGCCCAGTTGAGCTTGAAGGCACGGTTGGAGTTGGGAACGGGGGAGCCGTTCAAGGTGAGAGCCTTGCTGGCAGCCTCGGACGAGGTGAACTCGACGAAGCAGTATCCGGCGTTGCCGGAAGTCTTGTCGCGGATGACCTTAACGTTGACGGGCTCTCCGGTGGCGGTGAGGAAGACGCCCTTGATGAAGTTCTCATCCATCCATGGCTCGAGCTCGCCCATCCTGCGCCACTGTTAGACCAAAACCACGGAGAGAAAGATATGCACCGTTGCTGACCAGAGGGTGTTCTTATTCGCGTCCTGTTGGTTAGGGGCCTGCACGCTGCCGGGAATCTCTCCGGAACCGTTGTTACCGGGGAAGGGCATGCCGCCAGAGACGGGAGTACCGAAGCCGTCGCCGTTGGCGTTGGGAGGAGGGGCTCCGTTGCCCTGAGCGGGGTTGTAGGGGTTGATGCCATCCATTTTCGCGGTTGAAACTGACTTGAGGTTAGCAAATCGAAGGTGGTCGCCATGGTACAACTAGCGGACCAACATACCGTTCGAGGATTGGTTGAATGTTAATAAAGTCGGAACTAAACTGTCCCAGCCTGCAATAAGATTTGTTGTTCCTGAAAATCGAAACAGAAAGTCCTGTATTCAGAAGCAAAACCGAGACACCAAAAAGCACTCTGGTAAAAAGTCGATTCTCTCCGACGCCTGCACGCCCCGCCGTAAAACCGAAAGATCGAGATGTCGCGGGGTATTGGTGCAAGAAATGGTACAGGCACCAACAAGAGAAACTGAGCGATGCTTCAAATTCGACTTTTGGGTCTCCAATATTTGCGCCGTGGCCAAGTACTCTCACTGATCCGAAAAAGGGTCAAAGGAAGAATCCGAAACGATTGGACCTAAATGGTGGTTAGCATCGCAAGGGCAGAGTGTGGTACACTAGCACGCATCAGGCAGCAGTCATGGTCGCAGTCGTAATGTTGGATATGTCCGGGTATTGTGATTCCAACGTTGCTCGACGTTGGCAGTCACGTCCGAAAGAAGCTGATTTGGCGCCAGAATTTGACGTTGTAAGGCTTGCAGTTGTCCTCTTGTGAACGGCCCCCAGAGAAGTTGGGCGTAGGCTTCTCGACCCCAGAGACGGTAGCGCGGAGCCGAGTGACAATCGGAGGCTGATATGGCAGTCCATCCGTGATAATATCCCGAGTCGCTGTGTATCGAGAGCCATTGGGTACGCAAACTGGCGTATCCCGTCTCGACCACGGTATCAATCCATAGTATATGAGGCTGGTTCGGCTCAGGTATGCAAACATGACTGGAGACATACAACCCACGTTCACGCAGGTCTGATTGATGCCGCTTCGCCGGATGTCTCGCCTCTCCTTCACCCGCTCCGCCACGCCGGCCCGAGCTCCGAAATCATCTCTGGCACTTCACGCCTGTCGCGAGGTATCGTGCTCCGGCGGCACAGTACTGACAGTACGGCCTATCCAAAACCCAGATACATTGTCGGCAACCAGCGCCTCTCGGGATACTGACTAGAGCTGTGCTGAACGGCGACGGGGGCGAGGTAAGACCAGGCTTACGGAGGCTGTCGAGGGCGAGAATCGAAGCGTAGTCGTTGTCGAGTGCTGATGAAAATCAAGGCATGCTAGTGCGCTCAAGCTAGTAGTCGACGGGGACGACTTGGGAGAGGACATGTCGAGGCTGAATAGCTTCGGCATTTGGTTGGAGATCGACGTCCATGGTCCAAGATGATCTACGATGCATAGAGGGGTTGTGCGATACACCCAGAACCGCAATTCCATCTTTTCTGATGGCTGCCACCACCGCCGCCGCCTGTACTCAATACCACCAGAGTTTCAACCGTGAAACCGAAGTCGGGGATGCGGCGTCGAGGTCCATGGCAGAGGGTTGCCGAAGATGCCGAGGGCCGGGAGGTCGGGCACGAGTTCATGATTTGCGACTGCGACGGCGACTGCGACTGCGACGAGACGAGACGAGACGAGACGAGAGGGAATGACGGGAACGATCAAAGGAAAAGGGGGTCGATTGATGACTTACTTTTGGGCGCCAACGAAAAAAAGACTCTCTTTGTTTCCGGATGACGAGGAAGAAAAAACCGACGTGCGACTCGTAAGGAGGGTGAGGGTGGAAGAAGGAGGAAGAATTACGCAGGAGGTTTTCGTGTCTAGGGGGATTTTAGGAGGGAGGGGTGTTAAACGACGTGGGAGGGAAAAAGCGACAAGGGAGTTGCGCGCAGAGAATTTTTTTTTTCCGGCGGGTGGTAAGGGCCGTGGGGGGGATCTGGCTCTGGTAGTGGTGACGTGAGGTGTGGGAAAGTACGCGGCAGCGAAAGCAGCAGCAACAAGAAGCACGACTTGTTTTTTTCGCAGCAACCGAGACAATCGCTAGAAAGGATGCTTCGTTCTGGAGGCAGGAAAAACTCGCAGCGCAACGCAGAGCAGAGCAGACGAGACAGATAGACAGCAGCAGAAGAGGCAGAGAGGTGCAACTCTAAAGGAAAAAGAGGAAGAAAGAGAAGAATCGATGTGGGCAAGAGGGGAGGGAGGGGGTTAGGTGGAAGAGGAGGAAGGGAAAAGTCGAAGGGAAAGAACAGAGGGAGACCACACGGTAAGGCAGGCCGGGTTCTCTCTCTCCAGCGATGGGGAATAGGTACACACACACACACACACACACACACACACACACACGCATACATACACGCGCACGTCCGCACGCACTATAGAATGTGGGTTTTTGTCGGCGAAGGGGAAGAGAAGGGAAGAAAAGGGCGCGCGACCTGAACTCTACGCAGGTAGCAAGTAGCTAATGAAAGGGGAAGGGGGGGCGTGTGATTCGTATTGTGTGTGTATGTGCGCTGCTGTGGTAAGCTACGTACACCACATTACCTACCCAGGTAAGTAGGTAGGTACGATGTACGGATAGTGTGGATGGCGGTAATGGATGGTGTGGGACGAGGGTCATCCAAGATCGGAAAAAAGACTGCTGAGGAAAGGACGAAGCATGCACAGGTACCATGTCATCTTTGCGAGGATATTTTAGTGGTGATACGGCAAAAGCTGATGAGCGCCCTTTTGCTGCCGCAAAAAGCATGAGAGTGCTATAATCAGACGGTACTCAGGCGACTAGTGATAAGCAACTACGGGGTGGTTTTTCTTCCTTCTTCTTCTTCCCTCCCCCCCTGTCTGTCCTATATCTTGTTTATCTTGTCTTTCCGCTTTCCATGTTCATGGCAGACAGAGCTGAGTTCCCTCCAGGTAGGGATGAGGAAAGCAAGCCTGTTCCGAGGCAGAAGGATACTTGCTACCTGCACAAGTACCAAGGTAAAGGGGTACGTATACTGTAGAAGTACATCATGTGTTGCCTAGACTACACTATCTTGGTAGGCATGTAGGCAGTAAGGAGTAAGAACAAAAACAGAACAGTCGACGCAGCATATGCCGACTGGAATGGAATGGGCCACAGCTCGTCCATGTGCTAGATTGGGTGGGCCCGGCGTCGGTGCTGATGCCGTGCGTTGAGCTGGGTAGCAGCCGGGGCTGCACCAGCGAAGCGAACGAAACGAAACCTACAGAGAACAAGGGACAGCCGACTTCGAAAGCACGCCGGCAACAGACGGACTGACGCCAGCGAACTGCTCGCCAGGTACGAATGCTATATACGTGGTCCGTGAACTCGAGCTACGGACGGAAGCATGCACCACCCATCAAAACTCAAGAACGCACAGTATCTTGATTTGTTTGCATCTGCTTTGCTACTGTCGTCTTGTCTTTTCTATCTTCTTGACCTAATTAGTCATTCCCCGATATACATCGTATATCACACTGCGCACTTGTCATGTGGGTGGGTGGCCTGGGGCATCCATCCATCGCGGCTTTGAGACAGATCGGCGGGCGAGCGAATGAGGGAAGACAGGGCGCCGGAGAGGAGGTGTGGGCAGGAATGGAAAGAACCCGAGAGGCACCGCGCAATTGGAGGCTGACTGTTGTGGCAAGTGCTGACCTGACTGGTAGGTATGTATCCGTACACGTACGGAGTACATGTTTGGCAACCTGAGGAGTACAAGTACTCCAACCCCGGGGAGGACGAGAGAAAGAGGTCATCGAGGAAGGACCAAAGCAAGCAGGTGGCAGGCTGACTGACAGGCAGGCATGCAAGTGCCTTCCGCCCACTTGCTACTTCTTTTCCTCTTCCGTTGAGATTGCCGAGGGAACATAGCATGCATTGCAATGGGAAAAGGAAGGAAACCTCTTGCCCGCCTATTCATCTTTTCTTCTACTCCCTTCGTACCCAATTGATGGAATGGAGTGTGCTTCGTCGAGGAAAGGATACAATCGGGGCATAGCCCCAGGCCACCTAGGTAATCAGGCTAGCTACATTACGTACGCACAAGTTCATTCATGTGAGAAAGTCCAGCAACGGACGACGGACATCCATCCATGGACTTGACCTGACAGGGAAGACAGTCCCATCCCGGCCCTTGCCTCAAGCCAAGCCCCTCCCCTCCTCCCCCGGCTGTCTTGAAAACCTTGTTGTCGCTCTCATCGAAGCTCTCTCTCTCTCTCTCTCTCTCTCTCTCTCTCTCTCCGCAAAATGCTATGCAGCACCCCTCGCCTTGACAACAGCCTGGCGTTTATACACTCCGGATTACTCTCAATGGACGTCTGTCGTTCTTAACGAGGAAAGGTGCGGGTACCTGCAATGCATGCATCCATCTCTGCTCTCGGCACAATTCATTCACAGATTGACCTGTCACGCCTGTGCCTCGACACAGGGCAGGGGGCCAATCCCTCGGGCAGATCTTACGGGGGCGGGAGAGAAACGCTAAGCAAAAGACGTACGTATTCGTAGCTGCCCTACTATGCCGCCGACGCCTGTTCCTGCCTAGTGTACACGAGCTGGGGGGTACGTCCGGCGGGAGTTCCGGTACGTACCGATCTCAACGCGAAATGGCGTCACGGCATAGAAGTAGGGAAGGAGACCAGGGGGCCTCCCTGCCGAGAACTGGAGATGGACTCTCACTGTCGTAGGTAGGCTGCACCTGCCTGTCTTGTACCTCGGAAACGCCATCGCTGCATTTACACGATGATGCATGTTCAAGACCAGAAACCACACGTCTTATTTGACAGAGCATGGCCAGAAAAACGTTCGACCGACTCTCCTTCAACAGCCACCGGCTCATTTTGACCGTCAGTCCGAAAGCATCATCATTATCATTGTCTTTGCCTCTCCACCACCTCGTCACTCCTCCATCTCCGAGTCCGCCCTTAGTTGCCGTCTGCGGCCTCAACAAGAGCAAATGAGCCGCAAGCCTGTACCAACTATTATCCCCTCTTGCTTGCGTTCCTAAAGATGCGCGCCTGCTTAACGTCTTTGCTATCCTTCCTGCATCCAATCCGACAAAAAAAGAAGAAGAAATGTGTCGCCCATGCGATGCTCACTCCAAAGTCCATCCGACTCTCGTCGGCTCTCATTCCAAATGTTCTCGTCGGATCGAGCCCTAGACACGTCGCTTCCTTATTGAGCCGCTGGAAGAGCGCAAATAATGGGATGGCGGACGCGAACGACACCACCAGAACAAGTCATATTTGAGACACGTCGTCCTCATTCCTTTTCCAACCACTCCACACGCCCCCCTCGTCAACTCCGAAATAGACATGCCAATTTAACCCAAGACGAGCGGAGATCAATCGATCCCCAAGCCATGCTAGAGTCAGTCGAGCGAGGCAAGTGCAAGTGAAGAAGGGTGTGTAACATGTCGTGCTAATAACCTTTGCTGCAGCAGTCAACCAGTTCGGCGTCGCTAGCTGATTGCACGCCCACCAGCGTTTCGAAACAGTCCAACAGTGTCAGTTCTGCTGCCTTAGTCCATGGGCATTCCTCGTTCGTGCTGTCTCGCTGGCCGCTGCTGACGGGCCCAGCTTCTGTCCCGTGCATGCAATCAATTCGCCTTTACCTACTCCATCGTCTCTCACGGCATCTTATGCGGCCCTGACAGAACCACCTCGCCACTTTCACTTCCTAGCACCCTGCCAGGTCAGCCTCGAATCCTTGACCTCACGGGTCCCTGTACAAAATATACCGTACTTCCCAGTCCCGTCACTACCATTAGGGCCGTTCAGCAGCGAACCCAGAGCTGACAGTCAACGTCGTTGATACCAACCGGCCAACCTTGGCCACGCAAAAGACACGTCAACGGAACCTTTCCTCGTTTCTTCATCGATAAGCCATGGCTCCCTTGCCTCGTCGCAGCCTCGTTCCGTGAGTGGTCAACATCGTGTTGCACCTCCCTTAGCGCCATGCTCTTCCCCCTGAACAGGTCCCCATTGGCCCCCATAGGTAACGTTGGCAGGACCGTCGGCGGTCACCTGCTGATTTTCTCGGCCTCTGAGCCTTGTAAGGGCGCGCCATAGCTGTGGATCACCTAACAAAGCCCTGGCGGCCAGGGCTGAGGCTCCGGCCCCTCTCTCCTTTACGAGTTGTGGTTAAAAACGGGTTTCGCGTCTTGGATAACACGCTGGCCCCTTCGGCAGAGGGGCGCGTACCTTGTTGCACATGACGGTCCGCCCGGCTTTACTGAGCCGAAGTTTCGGGATTTGGCTGTGCCTACGTGCTGGTTCGGTGCCCGAGCGCCGCCCAACGGGCGATCCTCTAACTCGACAATTTCGAAGGCCACCGGTTCGCCTGGCAATCTTTGATTTCCGTCCATCGGACCTTCGACGTGTTAACAACCTTTTTTGTACCTACAGTGCAGGAGACACGAATCGCACAACCATGGGCCCCCGACTAGCTGTTGCTCGTTCATAGTGCCTCATTGGGCGAATCCGCAAGCGTGACACCCTGTTTTTCAAAAAGTGAAATCATCGGACGGGGGTGGTGGGGTGTGGCCGCAGAAAGGGGACCTCCACTGCTACCGTGGATCGAGGTGTGGGAAGAATGAGATCTCTGATTCTCTTTCTATCCCTTCTGACTGGCCGGAGAGGTTGCCCGCCACGCGGTCTGGCCATACCCAAGCGAGGCCGACTTCTAGTGAAGGAACCAAATTGGCATATTAATGCCCACGGGTAAACAAGGTGAGTCCCGATTCTGAAATCCCTTTCAAGACTTTCTTCCCTCTCTTGCTTGTCGTCATGCTGATTTGGGCATTTCCTGATCCCTGCAGATTATAGTTGATGATGCTCATCCATATGATGCTTCTCTGCATGGTCAAGGTCGAATCATAACACAGTTCCAGCCGGCAATCTCCGCTTCGTGTGCTTTGCCGACTTTCCTCGTCTTACCAAACCATCCCCTGTAGCGCCCAACTAGCTGTCACGCGTACAGGCTTGTTCGGCCAAACTTCCCGTTGACGAGCTATACGATAGTTTCTCAAAAGGGGCCCGCTGGCATTCGTCCCTGTCGACGCGGCATGCAATACTACGACGCAGTACGCACATCCGGGACTTAGGGGCCACGAAAGGAATGTCCGTCCATGTACATCATGTCCACGAGCTACATTAGCCTCGATGCTAGCCCCAGTGCAGGACGGTTTGCTGGTCCGGTGGTCTCAGAGCCGTGACCCGCATTCTCAGCAGCCCAAGGGGCTAGCAAGGTTTAACATGTCTCAACCGCATATCGTCGCGACGAATCACTGAGGGCCTTTTGCAATCCCACAATACTTGCAAAATGCACGACTTCCTTGATTTGGACGTACCTAGCGCATGCTGTCCACACATTAGAGAGGCTCGAGGGGGTTGAACGGCAGCTTGGGCCGTAGCTCAGTTGCATTCAGCTCACCTCAGGCCACTTTTAAAAATACAAGCCAACTGGTGCTTCTGCAGCTGTCATCTGATGGCAAGGGTCGTAATGCCCGCAACGCCCCTCCCGCCCCGGCCTTCAGAGCTCTCAACCAGCCACACTCCGGGGAACAACGAGCGATATTGATCGACGATACCCCTGTCCACAGGTCTTTTGCTGTTCGACGCAACGAACCATCTAGTGTATCTCGTGCCTTCGAAGCGCTCATTAACCACAGTTATCCCAGTTTTGCATGTGTCAGCATCCAGCTTCACGGCCTAATAAGTTACATCGTCGGCATCTCCTGGCCTGACTGGTAATCAGAGTGTCCCCTCCACATGTCACGCAGGACAGCAGTCGTTCTGCTTACTCTCCAAGCGGGGTCTGTTTTTGGGGCGTCGCCAACTTTGATGCTTGGTTCGCACTCTGTTCCGTCAGCAGCAGGTGGACTATTTGCTTGCCATGCCAGGGCAGGCGTAGGCATGGCAAGGAACCGTGGCAAATGGGAGTACTTGTAGTCAGTTAGGTTCGAATCCTATCGGCGTCACATTTTGGGGTTGTTGGCACAACTGCTTCTTTGGAACAACCTTTGCGCTTGACTCGTGTCTCTCAGAACCGATCCGTCTCTAAACTTTTATCCCACCTGGAACCCAGCCATTACGTAGTCGTACACTTATGCGATGCATCTGGTTCTCCTACATATGTGCAGACATATCAGGTGTAGCCTTCACTACTAGAGTGCGTCAGTGAGGCTCAGCATAACCTCAGTGGCCCGTCGACGACATGGCAAAAGACGCGGGTCTACTGCTTGAGGCAATGATATCGCATCTATTTCCAAAGTCAATTGGGTCCCCGTATCAAGCTGGTCCTGGAGAAAAAGGACTGGGCCCAAACTTTACTTTGAAGAAGCATATTGTATTTCCGGTGAAATGAGCTAGTTAGTGTTCGTCCATGCTTGATGTTGCAGCCTGACAGAAACGGACAGATGGTTGAAGGCTGATGAAAGAACCTTGCTTGGGATAATCAGTGTTGGTTTTCGCTCTCTCCTCTCTTTTTAATTTCTTCCTATTCCCCACGTTTCTCTCTCCAGGTGCGAATCTCTACTCTGTCAACCTTCCAAATCAAGTTACTAATAAAGGGCAGTCCCTTTGGGGGTCGCGCAGGTAAAACAATATTGAGCATACATAGTCATAAAAGTTAAACTTCTGAACGGTACCTCGGAGGGGGGAGGGTGTTCGCATCGGTGCACGCAGCGATAGTTTGTCATGTGAAGCTGACTTGGGTGACGGGAACTTAAGGCTCTCTCCTCTTTTCCCTCCCGGGCCGGCCGAGGCTGGTGACTCGACCGACCGGTTAGCTGGCAGTGGCTGCGCAAATATCAGCACGTTGCGGATGACATCGACGCGTTGGGCAAGCTGCTTGCTGTCTCCTCGAGGCGGCTCGCACGCTTCGGGGTCCCGGTCCATACTGTGTGTAAGAGGGTAGCGCCCCGGTTAACTCGCCGGGTGGAAGAAGGTCCTTGATGCAATGGCTTGTGTCGTGCGTTGAGGCTTGTGTAATATCCAACCTAGTGTGTGTGTGTGTGTGTGTGTGTGTGTGTGTTCGTCAACGGCATCGCCATGCTGGAGGAAGTCCAGGCAGCTTGTCCTTCTCCCGCCACCCCTCGACAGAGAGTTTCTCAGGTGGCGGCGGTCCCCATCGGCTGCCTGCGGGACTCAGAAAGGGCTGTCAATGAAAACTCTGCCAGAACGCCATGCTCCTCGGAGGTGTTCGGCCATCAGTGACTAATGCCAGCGGGACGGACGAACCGAGGGTGCCGCAAGACTAACCTGGCGAGTTTCGTCTCGTGCGGGTCTGCGACTTTCTCGTTCAAGATTTGGCAGGGCCTTGAGATTGGTGGTGGGTTGGTTTCGTCTAAAGAGGTGTGATGGGAGGGCTGGAAGGGCCGGAAACACTAAGGGGAGTTAGATTGAGGATGCCAGCATGTTATAAGGGTGTCTGTGGGAATTTGGTGATTAGGTGAGGTTGGCGGGCCGAGGCCAGCGGTAGTGTCTTCGAGACTGGGCTGAGGTGAGTTGTCATGGCGTTGGAGGATGCAGTTCACTGCGAAGTGGTTCTGTATGAATGTACGTAGGCATAGGGCAACAGAGGGGAGGGGAGGACGCATGGCCGGGATGCAGGATGGTTGTGCGCGGTACATACGTTATTGTGTGATACCCTACGGCTATAGTAATTAAACCATCAAGAATACCTGGATATCCCCATGCTATTCCTTCTTCAACCTTGTATTTTATGAGTACCGAGCATGGTACTTTTACTGTGTTTCATGACTGTGTATGGTTGGTATTGTGTACCTTTGCAATCTCAAGAGGGGCCGCATTTTACTAGCAGCTTAGTAGCTTACCAAGAAAACTAAGAAGAGCTGTTAAATGTAGGATCTGAAGTATGATTTTCCTTTCCCGGCCCGTCGTGAAAATGTCAATAACTATTTACACGACAGCGTGGCCTTGGCCGATGTAGATTCAGAGAGCTCGGCTCTGGGAGAGGTCTTCCGCTTTGAGAGAAAGTTTGACGGGTTAACAGAGTGAGTCGTGACCGATAGACAATTGGTTGTGTGACTTATATCGAAAGTGATGGATGCCAGGGGTTGAGGCTCTTGGTTCTTTATAGTGCGAGGGAAGATCACGGCTCACGACACATAAACTTCAGGGGCTTTCAGTTGAACCGAGAAGGCTTTTTCTCTATGGAGGAGCAGTGGCTCGGTGTTGGCACCGGTACGGGCGGGAGACAACGTGGTCGCTCCACGGGGCCTCGCAGCCGTAGACTAAGTAAATGTTGGGATTTTCTAGAGAGCGGCATTCTAGCCAGTCGTCGGCATCGGCTTATGTTGAGATGAAGCCAACTCCAAGATACGCGGAAATCTAAATGTGCTTGATGAAAGCTACTATTGAGTTATAATGTTATTGTCGCGCAGGTGCGGCAGCGAGATCCTTGGTCCAACCTCGTGGTAGTATGGGCGCGGACACTATCGAGCGTCCTATTCTGTGGCAGAGAAACTCACTCTTTGATTCCCTGAACACAGCATCCGGGGGTCAATTCGGGCCCGCTTGCTTGATCACTGCCTGAAGAAGTAGGCCCTGGGCTCCTCAGCCGTCTCGCTGACATGCACTCTGGTTGTCCTCTATCTATTGAGGCACAGGCAGGCAGGCAGCATCCTCATCAAACAAATCATGTCTATAAAGTTACTCGTAGTGAAGAAGTCAATGCTGATATCCGGCTGCTTCTGAATGGGATCGTATGTTTTGCACCTGGGTTTTCCTAGGCCCTATCTCGAGGTTCTGCTACGGAGTTGATGCTCCAGTTTATTGTGCAGATGCGTACCAGTACGAGTCCATCAAGTAACTCCGTGGGCATATTGCAAGGATTTGCTTTTTGATAAGATGGGTACATTGCCTCCCAAATAACCGGCATGGAGCTTCAAGCGCTCTCAGGTGAAACATCCAAACTCACACTCTTCACCTCAATTACATCAACTTTTTGCTCCACGTCGCTTTCTAGCCAGATGCGAGAACAATGGTGATATAAAAGGTTCCCAATATGTTATTGTTTAAGTCTACGTGGTAATATCAACCCCATCTGACGTGGTGATGGAAAATGGTACGGTTTGTTACCTGCGTGTTGATCTTTGCAACATATCTAACTAATATGCCAAGGCCATGGTATCATAACACTTGCGCTCATGCCATCAACTGCACAATGGTCTTTAAAGCTCAAAGACTCTCATTTGTTTTCACGCATAATAAACAATTGTTGAAGGTCTGAACTGTACTGGGTGCCTCCATGGCTACCACGGTAAATATATGCTTCATTCACTCCTTTAACGCCAGGCTTTATGGTGAAGTCAAATACATCAATTATTTCAGTCTGAAGTTACCAAGCGTTCTTTGAGTCTTTTGCTATGGGGCTTGTGGGAATTCGTCTAACAACTCTCAATAAGTTTCGGGTAATGCAATGGGACTAATAGCTTTGTGTGATTACATCTACCTCCTCAAAGACTTTTATGAGTTTGAAATTCCAATACCTGGCTGTTATTATCCTCCTAATGTAACAAATCCCTAGATGTGGTGTCATGTGTCTTCAGCCAGCAGATTTAAAGGGCTGGTACCAACAAAAGAGACCATGGCACTCGCCTAGAGTGACAATGTTGTGAACGCATTTGCTAAGACGTGACTCAGGAGACCCCAGGTAAGATGGATGAAGCGGGCACCACCTCATAACTGCAAGGGCTCTCGCCTCAATTGAAAAAGATGATGCGGTACAGATGGCTGCACCCGCTTTGAGAGTGTTTGTGTCCTTTCCCCTTTTCTAAGTCTAGCCAGAGCCTTTTCTCTCCATCTCTTCAACCATCCTTTCTTCCTCTCCCTCTGGTTAACCCTCCCTCTTCCCACTCAGCAGAACTATGACACACTACTCGGACGTTTCGAAACAACGGTAGTAAAAAAACAACAACCAATACTTGAGCAGAATTCCGTCGACACGTCTCGTTGGCAAACGCCTTGCGGTCTCGACAAGCCGGGTTGTTTCGGGGAAACGCAAACAAGCCCGGACGGCTGTTACTAAACCGGTTTCGGAGCTTGGCCACACTGTGGCGTGGCGGGTGAGCGTGACACAGGACGGCGCCCCCCCCTGCTTTTCTGTGGGCATTTCTGGAACATCCGGGACTCGCAGCTTAATCAGCTCAGGCAGCCGGGAGCAACGTCGACCTTGGTGCGGATGCAACACGTAAGGTACATTTACATGTACCTCTGCATCTCCCTCTCCGACATCACAACCATCTATCAACGCACCATCGACGTCGCCACAGCTCCTTCAAGATGTCGGGCGAATCCCCCGAGGCCAAGGAGAAGCGGCTCGTAGGGAACGTCCAGATTCGCATCCTCCAGGCCGCGAACAAGGAGGACAAGCTGAACGAGCTGCTCACCAAGTACCTCTGTGCCCTGCTGCTGAAGGCGACGAGTGACTATGCGTCCGTTCGTAACGAGGTGAGAAGACCCCCTTTTCTTCTGACGGTCAGGAATCTCATCGCATCATTCCAGGTCATTCAGTTTGCTGGAAAACTAAAGGGCCTCATAGTCCACCCGAGGTATGATGGTCTCAATGGCGGTGTCCCGCAGGTCCTTGTTCCGAGTGCACTGACAGTGGTGACAGCATCATTCTCCCCGTGGAGAAGCTCATCGACCAGTACCAGGAGGCCGAGTCTTCAATCCTCCGCGTGCTGGATATCTCATTCATACAGCACAGCATCCTCCGTCTGGACGACTACGATAGACGGCGTCTTTTCCCCAAAGTGGCCAAAGGCATTTCTTCGTCCAAGCATGGCCCCACCCAAGCATCCATGTTCAATCTTCTCCTCAAGATCATCCCAGACATCCAGATTCCCTCTCGCGGCAGCGAAGAAGATGCTGCCTTCAGAGAAGCAAGCGGCCTATCCGACGATGCCGACGCACTCTTCGTCGCCAAGTGGCTTGGCAAGGTGCTTCTCCTGCGTATTCCTGGCGGTGTGGAACCCACACGTCAGGATTTCGAGAGACTGAACCCAGCCCTGCTGGCTGCGGATCTCGACTTCCTGAAGCCTGAGCAGCGCGACACCGCGCCGTCATTCCAAAAGATGCAGGACCTGCGGCGCAAGATTGCGCACTTATTGGCCAGTGGCGCCTTCAAGGACGAAGAGAGGCTGCTGCCCGCTCTCTCTGCGGCGGCCAACCCGGACTACCAGGTCTCTCAAGCCGGAGAGGACATTCTCAAGAGGATGACTATTGATTTCGAAAAGGCGACCATCATCGAGGAGTTGTATAATGCACACGCCCGACTACCCGCGCCTCACCGCATGAGAATCCTGCCTCTCCTTTCAAAATCCAAACTGGCCACCACCATGCAAGATAACATCTTGTCTGTGGTGACTCTCGACTTCGGCACAGAGACGACGTCCATCGCCCCGGCCCACCTTCAAGCAACCAGCGGCCTCGAGCGCACGAGACTGCACAAGGCACTATTCTACTTCCTCAACTGGACGGCGACCATTGGGCCTACCCAGGCTCCTTTTACCATTGGGCCCAAACTCATCGACAAGATGCGTACTTACGTCGAGGAGCAGGGATGGCCTGTTCCGCGCACATTATCGGCAGACGAGGAAAAGCTTCGCGCGATGGCGTACGATCTACTTGGCGTCCTTGGCGCAGGCAGCCCCTTCAGCCTGCAGGACAAGCTCCACCTTGTCGGCTGGCTTTTCAGGTCTCTATCCGAGGACCCCAGCGTTGAGGCGGTGTCCGCCATCGAAGGCTCGCTTTCGGGACTGACCAGGAGCTTCGACCCCAAGACGGTCAGCGGCGCGGGACGTGGCAGCGGCATGATCAGTCTGATCTCTCTCCTTTTGCACTACATGAACCTGCCCGAGGACAACCCTGCCGTACGAAGCGCGAGATTCTCGGCCGTCAAGTGGGCAAACCAGACGATCGCGTCATGGGACGAGCGCGGCAGATGGATCGATATCCTAGCCATTGCCGGCCGCCAGGGCGAGCGCACCGAGGTCATCGAGGAGGGTCGTAAGGGGCTTGACCCGTGGACGTACCGCGATAGCGAAGCGCACACGATGCCGGACTGGATCAAGTTGATGACCTACTTCTTCTGCGAGAAGATCACCGACGACGCCACCAGTTCTGAGTGGGCCAACTCGGCACCGCCGAAGCTTGAGTTCGACGACAGAAGGACGATGCAGAACTTTGAGGGCGAGAAGATGTTTGCATACCCCGTCGCCGTACAGTATGTCAAAAGGGCGCTGTTCATCGCGGCACTGCCCGACTTCCCCCTCGTCCCCGGCTGGGCCGAGCAGCTTGACACCCGAGTGCACAATGACATCAAGACGCGGGACCAGATCAGGGCCTACCTCCGCTCCGTCGACCAGGAGCACGTTGGCCTCTTCATCAAGATCTGCTTCGACGGAGTTCGCCTGAAAGGCATGGACGGCACTGATCGCATTGTCGAGAGCTGTCTCAAGCACATGGTGGACGTCGCGTCGCTTGCGCCCGCCGGCACGATCAATTATGTCGCCGGTTCCGCCTATCTCTTGCAGAAGTGCACGACGGCTAACAACAGACACATCCGCGCTGCCGCCGCCCAGGCGGTTGGGATCCTGCTTCCTCACCCCCTTAACAAGGTGGACTTGGCGATTCCCGACGCAGTTCCGCATCAGACAAGGAACGAGAACATTCAAAAGTTCCTCCGTGACCTGAAGGTCATGGTTTACGGCTGGGAGAACTCGTATGGTGCTACCGCCAACGCAGTCGAAGGGTCCTTGCAGGCGTTTGGCCACATCTTCTCCAGAGCCGTCTACTACGGTCTGCCCATACCCAGCGACGTTCACCTGCCTCAGAAGCTGCTCATGGACAAGTCACATCAGCGACCAGCATTGGAGGATGCCATCTTAGACTGCTACGCGGAGCTTTGGACTGCCGGCCTTTCGCAGTACATCCCGGATAACGTTAACAACTTGACGGCGGACTATGTGATCGAGAGACTCACGGAGAAGGCAGTGGCCGGAAGCGACAAAGCAATCTTCGCGCTCGGCCGCCTGGCACTTGCATTCAACGAGCCCAACGAGGAGCCCACCCCCGAAGACGGCCTGTTGTACCCCTCGAGCAAGACGTCAGGCATCGACAACATCCTGCGTGGCCTCTTTGCCGTCCATACCAGAAAGGAGACCGAGATCCACTTCACCGTCGGCGAGGCCATCACTGCGGCGATTGCTTGCTGGGACTCGGACTTTGTCAAGCTGTCCATGAACGTTGACAGCGCCGAGGGCCCCTGGAAGAAGACCAAGCGCAGTAAGAGAATCACCGCCGTCCTCGACAAGATATTCAAGGACTGCAAGACCACCAAGCCCTCGCTCCTCAAGGCTTCTGGTATTTGGCTCTTCTGCGTCGTCCAGTACTGTGGTCACCTCGAGGAGGTCCAGTCCCGACTTCGCGAGGCCCAGGCCGCTTTCATGAGACTGTTGAGCGCGAGGGACGAGCTTGTCCAGGAAACTGCTTCCCGCGGCCTCTCCCTTGTCTATGAGAAGGGAGATGATGATTTGAAGCAGGACCTCGTCAAGGATCTCGTCTCCGCCTTCACCGGCAGCAGCACCCAGATCAAAGTCGAGGAAGAGACCGAGCTCTTTGAACCCGGAGCCCTGCCCACGGGCGAGGGCAAGTCCGTCACCTCGTACAAGGACATCGTCAGCCTGGCGAACGAGGTCGGCGACCAGAGCCTGGTTTACAAGTTTATGTCTCTTGCGACCAATGCTGCTACCTGGTCGACTCGATCCGCGTTTGGCCGTTTCGGCCTGAGCAACATCCTCTCCGAGTCAGAGGTCGACCCCAAGCTGTACCCCAAGTTGTTCCGTTACCGCTTCGACCCGAATAGCAACGTGCAGCGATCCATGGACGACATATGGAAGTCTCTGGTCAAGAACCCGAACGAGACCATCAGCGAGCACTTTGACGCCATCATGCAGGATCTGCTCAAGAACATCCTCGGCAAGGAGTGGCGCGTGCGTCAGGCCAGCTGCGGCGCCATCTCTGACCTCATCTCGGGACAGCCGTTCGACAAGTACGAGAAGTACTACGCCGAGATATGGACCGCCGCACTCAAGGTCCTGGACGACGTCAAGGGATCGGTCAGGGAGTCTGCGCTCAAGCTGTGCATAGGCCTGACCAACACCATTGTCCGTCAGCTTGAAGAGGGAGGCGCCTCGTCGTCGGCGCAGGCCATGCTCAAGCAGGCCCTTCGTTTCCTCCTGTCCCCTAGCGGTCTCGAGAGCGGCGTCGAAGAGGTCAAGATGTTTTCCCTCAGGACCATTATCGACATCTCTAAGAAGGGCGGTCCTAACCTGAAGCCTTTCATCGTGGACTTCATCCCGCCGCTGCTGGGTCTACATAGCACCATCGAGCCGGAGCAGATCAACTATGCCTACCAGAAGGTCAGTGAGAACTCGCGCGATCAAATTGATAAGTTCAGGGCGCGATTAGTCAACCAGTCGCCAATCTCGGAGGCCGTCGACAACTGCCTCAGGCAACTGGACGCCGACGGCATGAAGCAGCTCGCACCCAAGCTCGAGGAGATTATCAAGACGGCCATCGGCATGCCGACCAAGATCGCCTGCGCTAGGCTCATCGGCGATCTGGTCATGCGACACGCCGTCGACTTCGAGCCAGTGTCGTCCCGGTTCATGCAGTTGCTGGAGAAGCAGTGTCTGGACCGTAACGACGAGGTCAGCAAGGGCTACGCTAAGGCCGTGGGATACCTTATGCGCGTCGTCCCCGACGCGTCCAAGGAAAGGCTGGTTGACAAGTTCACCGAGTTCTACTTCACCAGCGAAGACGAGGCCCGGCGGGCCAAGGTGTCGGATGTCGTCCTCAGTGTCTCGAAGCTCGCTCCCGATCACTTCAACGCGCTGGCGACCAAGTTCGTTCCGTTCACATATATGGGGATGCACGACACGGACGAGTACACGCGCAAATGCTTCGACGAAGTGTGGAACCAGCACGGCGGCAGCTCCCGCACCGTGGCGCGCTACGTGCCCGAGATCGTGGGTTTCGTCAAGAGGGGCCTCGAGGCGCCGAGGTGGAACCTGCAGCACACGGCCTGCTTTACCATCGCCAGCATGGTCAAGGCCGTGGCCGCCTCGAGCGATGCCACGGGCGGCCAAATGTCCGAGACGAACCTGAAGCAGATCTGGCCCGTCATGGACAAGGCGCTCGCACTCAAGACCTTCCCCGGCAAGGAGAGGCTTCTCGAGTCTTTCCCTCAGTTGGTCGGCAAGGGCGTGTCGCTGTGGAAGACGGACGCGGCCGTCGCCGCACAGCAGAAGAAGATTGCCCTCCGCGAGGCGAAGCGCAACAACGAGGACTACCGGCCGCACGCCTACAAGGCGCTTTGGCAGTTTGCCGAGCAGCGCGAGGACCTGGACCTGCTCGACGACATTGCTAATGTCGTCGACGGACCGCTCGACGACTTTGTCGACGAGGACAGGATGGACGTCGACAGCTCGGGAGACGCGACGCGCAAGGCTGCCGTCAACGGCATCGAGGCTATTGCGAGAGGCTATAATCGTGCCCAGATGAAGGAAGACGCCGGCGCCGTCCTGAAGAAGGTCTTTGAGCTTCTGAAAACGCGCCTGGCCCACCCAAAGTTCGAGGGCATCAAGCGCGAGGTCTGGTACGAGTGCGTCAAGGACCTGATGGAGGCTGCCGAGAAGCCGTCGATGGTGGCGGGCGGGGGCAAGGAGGTGGCGCTGGCCTATCTCAAGAGCCTGGACCCTGAGTCCATCGACAACGGCACTGAGGCCCAGCGCACAACGCGGGCTGTTGCCATTGGCGGTGTTGTCAAGGCGATGAACCGGGGCGTCTTTGGCCCAGCGCCGACGACGGAGGAGAAGAAGGGACTGGTCGACATGGTAAAGAAGGCGCTCGCAGCGGAGCGTTCTTTGGAGGTACAGAAGCACCTCAAGGAGGTACTCGGAGAGCTGGAGAAATAGGCGACGAGAGCGAGAGGACGGGAAGGAAAGGCAGGTTGTTTCCTTGGAAGACGTTGGTATAGACGACGGAGGCGATACCGACGAATTGGCTCACGGGGTTGTGATACCCCCTTAGAATCTTGCTCTTTACAATGCCAATGGTTGAATGATGTTGCTGCCGCGTGGTATTAACCGTGTGGCGTGATTATCCCACGTGTATTTGAGTGCTGTCAATGATGTTCGCTATCAAATAATAGTCGAAAGACTCATTGAGATGGGAATGACGGAAGACGCAAGAGGCCAACTGGTGAGAATCAGCCCGAATCGAGTCGACAAGTTCTTCCGAAAGCACTGGAAGTGTATCTATGTTGAACATCCAGGTCAATAGCCCAATCTCTAGATGTGGTCTATAGAACTGAGAGGTGTATAAGAAGCTAAGGTACCTAGGTACCTTTGTCTATTTAGGTAGGTAGGTACCTGACAAGGCGGGCGGCACCAGCCACAATCAGATCGAGAACCCGTGTAGCCGTGGCGCAGCCAGTCGCCGCATCGCATTATCGTTCCACCTTTGCCCGGTTGCGTCACCGAGCTGGCGCCTTCGATAGCGGCCCTGCGCCTGCACCTGCACCTGCACCGGCACCTGTTTGGCGCCGGGACCAGCCCGCAAACACACCATCCTGTGTCTACCATCTCAGATCACCAGTGGCGCAAATCAACCAACCTTGTTCATTCACCCCAACGACACGCCTTACCTCAAGCTATCCAACGTCCCTATTTTCGCTTTGGACCTTCTTCTCCCGTTTTGTTCTTTCCTTTTATTTATTTTTCTGACAACGTGCCCGGTTAACTCGACTCAGGGACAGGCCATCGCACAAGCCACACAAAATATAAACGCACCTATAGCTACCCCTCGCTCACACCCTGTATCCCACACCGGACTTTAGCACTTGCGGGCCAAGGTGGGGCAGAGGAGAGAGATAGAGAAAGAGGGAGGGAGAGGTGCCATCGACTTCTAGAGCCTTTCCTGCATCCACGGATCTTTCAGACCGCCACCTTGGGAGAAGGAAAAAAAAAACAAAAAACCAAAGACTCAAGCACCTTCTCGAGCTTCTCTCTTCCACCTCGTACGACAAAGTACTCCTCCCCACGAGGCAAGATACACTTTACCCACCAAGGTCTTGCAGCTTTCGGCAGGCATAGCCCCTCATCATGGACGAGGACATCTCCAACTTCGTCGCCATTACGGCTGCCAGTCCAGAGGCCGCACGCGGCTTCCTGGAGATGGCAAACAACAACCTCGAACAGGCCATCCAGCTCTTCTTTGAGAGCCCCGACATCCAGAACAGCTTCAACACGGTGCCTGCTGCCACTCCATCAACAGCGCCCCCAGTGCCCGCCAGTACCCGGCCCAACGTTGGACGCCGAGACGACCGCGGCGTCATTCACATCGACAGCGATGACGATGGCGATACCGCCATGACGGTCGATGACATGGACGATAACTTTGGACAAGACGACTCTGATGTCGCGGCTATCGCCCGCAACGCGCAGGAGGAGGAAGATGCCGCCATGGCTAAGAGACTGCAGGAGGAGCTATACGGAGGTGGCTCCGGCGGCGGTGGCGGCGGCGGCGGCGTCCTCGGTGGTCAGGATGACGTCAGGTCACCCATTGCAAGAACCACAGAAACGCTGGTTGGAGGTTACGAAGGCGATGACGGCGTGGACATGGACACCATTATCCGGGCGCAGATGAGGCAGAGAGAGGCGGCTAGAGCTGCTGCTCGAGGTACGTTCCTGGCGAGGTGTTGAGCCGACGGCTCCCGTTACTGACGTTGCACGCATGCAGGCGGCTCTAGGAATCCTTTCAGCCACAACCTGTCGATCTGGGAAGATGACAGCCCGGCCCCTGCTCAACCGTCCCAGGCAGCCCCGAGCGAAGGCGGCGCCCGTGCCCAGCGACTCGCTGAACTATTCCGACCTCCCTACGATATCATGTCCAGACTAGACTGGGACGAAGCGAGGCAGGAGGGCAAAGACGAGAAGAAGTGGATAATTGTCAACCTCCAAGACATGAGCGATTTCAACTGCCAGGCTCTGAACCGGGACATTTGGAAGGACACGGCAGTTCGCCAGCTGCTGGAGGAGAGCTTCATCTTTCTTCAGTACGACAGGAGCGCCATGGCGGCGCAGCAATACATCAACTTTTACTTCCACGGCAGCGGACACGAGAACCCCGATAACTACCCGCACGTTGCCATCATCGACCCGAGGACAGGAGAGCAGGTCAAGGTGTGGAGCGGACGGCCATTCCCCAGCGCCTCTGAGTTCCACGCCCAGCTGGCCGAGTTCCTGGACCGCTACAGCTTGGCGGCCAACAGCAAGAACCCCGTGGTGGACCAGGCGGCGCCGCGGCCCAAGACGGTCGACGTTGACCGGATGACGGAGGAAGAGATGCTCGAGATGGCGTTGCAGAACAGCCTCGCGGCGTCCAACGGCGGCAGCAGCTCCAAGCCCACGCCGAGCGTGGTCGATCCTGACGCGCTGACCAAGTCAGAGTCTCCCAAGGGCGAGGCAGCAGGCGCTGCGGCAGAGGCGGCAGCGCCGCCGAGCATCTGGGCCAAGATTGCTAGCGACAAGCCGCACACGGAGCCCGAGAACAACCCGGCGACGACGACGCGGATACAGTTCCGTCATCCTACCGGACGAGTCATCCGGCGATTCAACCTGGACGACCCGGTCAGGCGCATTTACGAGTGGCTCAAGGCCGAGCCGCTTGAGGGCAAGGACGGCATCGAGTTCGAGCTGAAGCGGATGCCCCAGGGCCAGGACTTGGCTGAAGAGCTTGAAAAGACCATCCTGGAGGCCGGGCTCAAGCAGGGAACCGTCATGATCGAGTTCATCGAGGACTAGACCCCGATGAGTGATTCAGTTTGGGGCTCCTTGGTATTGTGGCGAGGGTGAGCGGCGGCAGAGAGACGACATGTCATTTGGGGGGGGTGCAAAGATGCATCCCACTAAGGCCGAAGTGAGGGTGCCCGGCCATGGCCAATAGATGGGGTACAGGACTGGCGGGAGGAGGCTTTTCCCATTGATTTCGAGGGTTCGTTCGTTTGGGATTTTTGTTTTCTTCTTTCGTTACTCACGCATACCATGACCATGACAATGTGACGGCATCGGCTGGTGGCCATCGAGGGCGGGTAGGGATGCAGTTCGGCCAAGACAGGGGCAGAAGGGGCCGATGAGTGCCTCGGAAGACAAGCCAAGGGTAGACGATTACGGCATCAATAGAAGCTGGAGGCCAAGACAGCTCGAACACGGGAAACACGATGGATGTATGTGATGATAGTTTTTGTGAGACGTGAACAAGAGATGTGCTAGCGCAGGTGCAGATGCAGGTGCCGGTATCCATGTTGCGCGCCTCGATCCCCAGACGACTTGTTCCACTTCCCGGGGACATACGAGGCACGGTTCCAGAGGACGACGTCGACGACGTTTACCTTAAAGGTATGGGCGTTTCATGGCGAGGGCAGCCTAAGCTTCGTTAGGACGGTGGCGCGTCGCGTGGCCACCCAGTCGAGCATTGCGGACGGGTTCCCGGACGGGGCCGTGTCACCGCGGACGAGAGGGACGATTTTGGGAGGTGCAAAGCATTTGACAGACGAAGAGGTGGTCTGTGCACACTCGCTTGTGATAGCCGTTGTTTTGGCTGCCGGGGGGCCGCCGACGTTTTACTGGACAGGGAGCTCAAGTAAGTAGGTATGTACATACCTATGGTAGGTTACTTTGTGGAGGAGGGAGGGGGGAAAGTCGAGATCAACAGCAACAACAACGGTTGCTGGTGAACCGACCCCTCGGTTGCGCACCCAAGGTACCGAGTCCGTATTGTATTGGTTTCTGTCAACATTGGGTGAGAAATGGCCAATGAGGGGGGAGTCGCACATCGCACACACGCACACACACACACACACAAACATTCACAACGGTCTGGAACCAGAACTTGCGGGGGAAAAGTCGCAGCAACCCCGTCAAGTTTGCTTTCCAGGAACGGGTCAAGGAAATAAGCGCGCCTCCTTCTTTGTGCCATTTCGTCTAGTCCGGTCTGGTTCAGGTCTGGTTCTGGTCTGCCTCTATTACCCCACACTCTGCCTCGTGTGTATGTTCATTCATCCGCCCGTCTCTCTCCTCTCAAAGTACCTACCTATCTTACTTACTTAGTTAGGTGCCTCCCTCCCTCATCTTGCTTCCTGTCTCCGTCACAGCCTCTTGCCCAGATGATCTAGGCTGGCTGAAGTCGCGCACACAATTCAACCAACTGACACTTCAGAGACGGGACGGACTCTCTTCCCTGCTGGCCAATTGCACCCCACGACTCTCACTTTGTTTCTTTTTTTCGCTGGCCCCCCCCCCCCCCCCCCCTCCCTTCCCTTAGGCTTAGGCTGCGACCACCTCATCTTACCTTGGAGCTCTGTCTGCTTGTTTAGCTTCATGGTGATTCCCTAGTGTAATTGGGGGCATTGACGTTGTCTAAGCACATCTAGACGTGCACCCAACTTGCGAGGAACGCGAATCCCACCGGCCCGCTTTACGGTGTCTCACCGAGACCTGGAACTTGATTGGAATATTCCATTCCTCTGCTGCCTCCTTGAAGAAAACGAGAGACAAGAGGCAAAGCAACGACACGACCGACGTACGACTGCCGCCGCCGCCCCCCCCTTCCCTTGGGACCTAATCACCGTTAGGCCCAGCCCGACGCTCAGCAGCAGCCCGGCTAACTTTTCTCTTTCCAGATTATCTCTTCTTCCGGCGTACTCGACCGATATCATAACGGACGGATCCCGTGGCCCTTCTTTTAGGCACGCTCCATTCCAGCTCGATAACGACGACAATCGCATCCCGCCGTTGTTCCCCCACCGCCTGCTGCCGCTTCGCTCAACCCCAACGCCGGGATCCCCTCTTCAACCTCTTCCTTGCTCCCCCCCCCCACTCCACCCAAGTCCAAAGTCCAAATCCAGACGAGAAAGCGAGGCTTTCTTGCCCCAAACAACACTCGAATCTCCCGGACGACCTCTCTTGTCGGCGCTACGAGAGACGAACCGTCGGGAGGCACCTACGAACCGCCACAGCGACCGTACGTTGCTGACGAGCCTCCCACCGCAATACTGCCATTGCGCTCGTAGCACGCACACGACTCTGTTCAGGACATACTCTACTACCTATTCAATTGCCCAACCTACGAAATAGCGCCAAGCTGAGCTCGGCGCCTTCTGTGTACTGCAAACATGAGTGATCGCGAAAGAGGTGCCGACGAGAGCAACGAGGCCCTTGACCCCAGCCTGCTCTATACGAAGGAGTACTGCATCGGTATGCGCCGCCCTCCCCGGACGCCTCTCTTACTACCTTCGCTGACACTCAGTTTTCTCAAGGCGGAGGAAGTTTTGGCAAGGTCTACAAAGGGTAAGCAACAATCAACAATCCCACGCGGCGGGACTAGCCCGCACGCTAGCCTGATCAAAGAATGCTGACCGATCCCTCCCTACAGAGTTGACAGGCGCACCGGCCATGCCGTCGCCATTAAGATCATCGACATAGAGAGCGCTGAAGACGAGGTCGAAGACATCATCCAGGAGATCGCCATCCTGTCTGAGCTGCAGTCGCCCTATGTCACGAAATACTACGGCTCCTACGCCAAGGGGGCCGAGCTATGGATTGTCATGGAGTTCTGCGCCGGGGGCAGCTGTGCAGACCTGATGAAGCCGGGTCTGATTGGGGAAGACTACATTGCCATCATCATTCGCGAATTGCTCCTCGGTCTCGACTACTTGCACTCCGATAAGAAGTTGCATCGCGACGTCAAGGGTAAGTCCAGAACGGGGCGCCGAGGACACTTCGTCTCGGTGACAAGATGCTAACGTACTCTTGATAGCTGCAAACGTTCTCCTTAGTTCCAATGGCCAGGTCAAGCTTGCCGACTTTGGCGTCTCCGGCCAGCTCTCTGCCACCATGACCAAGAAGAACACCTTTGTCGGCACTCCTTTCTGGATGGCGCCCGAGGTCATCAAGCAGTCGGGCTATGATCACAAAGCAGACGTCTGGTCACTCGGCATCACCGCGCTGGAGCTTGCCAACGGCGAGCCGCCCTACGCCGACATCCACCCAATGAAGGTGCTTTTTCTGATCCCCAAGAACCCGCCACCGCGCCTTGAGGGCAATTTTACAAAAGCGTTTAAGGATTTCGTTGAGGTGTGCCTGCAACGGGACCCAAAGGAACGGCCCACGGCCAAGGATCTGCTGAAGCACCCCTTTATACGCCGCGCCAAGAAGACGAGCTATCTTACCGAGCTGATTGAACGACACTCCCGGTGGGCCGCGACACACAAGGGTGACGACGAGGAGAGCGACCAAGGGGGCGACGAGTACTATGAACGCCAACAGGTTGACGAGGACATGTGGGACTTTGGTACCGTAAGGCTTGTCGGAGACCGTGGTGGCGTTGTTGCCCGGCCGGGACTCGGCGCCCTGGACGAATCAGCCACCAACGCTAGAGCCGCCAGGTCCTTGGAGAACGCGGATGATTACGGCGAGCAGTCAAGAGACAACAGCGCTGCCAAGGTTCGCGATTTCGGTCGCGAACTTGCCGTAGCCTCGGATACTCTCAAGGCAGCAAGCGCCAACACCGGGACGTCTCGTCAGGCATCTCCCCAACGAAAGCCCGTGGTGACAAATGCGACCCAACCGCTGGCCAAGGCACCCCTTCTAACGTCGGCGGAAAAGATTCAGAGAGCTCCAGAGACACCGCGGCCTATTTCGCGTCTGATTCCACCTGCCGTTCCCGTCAGTCAGTCTCCGGACTATGACCGCGAACTGCAGGCCCAGCTGCAAAAGGACATAGGCCTACTGAGTCTGGGCCCCGTGATCCAGCCGGCGGAATCGCCAACCGAGGAGACGACGCCGCGGCCGCCTCCCCACGGGCCCCGGCCAAATAATAACAACAGCAACAACAAGGTGACACCCATTAGCCTCCCAGAGATTCCACCATACCGCGGAAACCCGCAACCGCAGCAAGCGCCGATCAGGATACCGAGCCAGCCGCCCGGTGGGCAGCAATATCGCCAGCCCTCCGGTCAGGCGCCGGCTCCTCTGCCCAAGACTCATGCTCTGCCCTCCAAAACACAAATCCCCACACCGGAACCGGTGACCCCGTCTGCGTTCCCTGCGCCCGCGCCGTCCAGCCCGAATGGGGAGCTCGACGCGCTCAACGATGTCATCTTCCCCGCGCTCGAAGAGGCGTTGAAGAGGAGGCAAATCAGGTTGCAGCAGGTTTTCCGGCCCCACCAGAGCTCGTCTAGCACTGTCGCCATGAACCAGGTGACTCCCAAGCAACAAAGGGCGGAGGCGGCCCACGAGAAACTGCGCAAGCTTGTATATAAGCTCGCCCATGTGTGCAAGGAGATTGACCACTATGACAAGGCGGAGCCCGTTGGCATGGGAAGGGATGTGGGCACCTTTCTAGAGGGACTCTTGGAGGAGATTTTGGTCAGGGTCGAACCCCTCGACGAGGAGGACATTGAGGCGTGAACCGTCTGATGGCCTAGACGAGTTTGTGCGAGACGGGATGGTAGACAGGGAACATGCTTGACGGGGCAGGCGGCGACACGCTTCGACGCTTGGGAGTCGCCATTGGGATGAAAGATGGGAGTGGACGGCAATTGCTGCAAATCCTGTTGACGACACAAGACAATGATGGACGGCGTTCTGGAGGATATGATCGGCACATGAGAAACCAAAGACTTGATTACGAAAGAGAAAGCATCGAGGGGCTATTGAGATGAGTTAGACGACAGACATGCACGACGCGACGGTCGCTTGGCCCGTCTCTGTCCTCCCAGCTCGCTATTCAGACTTTCAGCAACCGACGGGTGGCAAGTCTAGGATTTGAGGGACGGAGGCAGGGAAGGAAGGACGGAATCAATACGCCATTTTTCTAGTTCCCTTTGTATTATACCCAGAATCTACCAAGAATAGAGTAAGTTCTCGCCCCCGCTCTCCGAGACCCCGCGGGTGAGCCAATGCAAATGCGATGCAAAGCACACAAAGTTGCAGAGGGGGCTGGGGGCTCTAACGTGCCCGGCTGGGCATCATGAATAACACGGGAGGGTGTATTTTGTATGACTTGAATCCATCCCTGATGCATGTTGGAACTGTTTCTTCAGGCGATACGGCGTACGGGGGGGGGGGGATGAATTTCAGCAACAACGGGGACGATGGGTTGCCCCGAAGAGGGAGAGAGAGGTGGGATCGTATGACGGACGATACGGGGGATTGGCGCATCTGGCAATGATACCTCGGAGTTTCTACAGAGGAAGTATATCCTCTCCTCGGCTTCAGTTTTCTTCTTTTTCTTTTCTTTCCTTCTTTTCCACATTGTGGATTTACGGAAATTTACTTCCATAATACATCGGCTTGTGTTCCCGTCTCTGTTCCCGACTAAGCAGGGTCTACCATTGACAGAGCGCTTCTGGGGCAACGAGATACCGCCGTCCAACCAAACCACATCAGACAGCGGAAAAAAGAGCCCGGTCACCACAGAGTGTGTCCCGGATGGGTCAGGGGGGTAAGGGAAGGGAAGGGGGGGCGGTTGACTCTCACCAAAGCGTTAGACGCATTGTCCAACTGCTCCATGTGGACGACCCCAGAGCCCGGCAGTGAGGTTTGCGGAACGAGAGGGTCCTCGGGCGATTGGCCTTCTCGATCTGGCAACGAAGACGTGCTGCGTCTTGATCGCCACTCGCCGGTCAGCGACCCTGTCGTAGGTTCTCACGGGCAGGGCGATGGTCAGCGGAGCATCGGCGACTTTAGTGTGACGCTGTCGGGGAATTGCCTTCGCTCACGTGGGTGACAGCGGCGGGCGAGATGGCAGGGCGCCCACATGTGTACCGGTAGTGCCTTAGACCTCCACGAATCGCAGCGGTTCTTAGCGTCCAAGTCACAGAAGGACGCTGACAGCTGCGCCTCTAGAGGGATGCTGGCATGTGCACATATATGACGTCTTGGCTTGGAGGCGTCTAAATGGGGTGGCATGTCGTTTTTCATGGTCGTATGTACCCGAAGGAAGTCAGGGATACAGGGGTTTTGTGGAAAGAGTTTACTGCGACAGCGATTCAGGGCACATCAGTGTTGTTCGACTGAGCTTGTACCTCTTTGCCGAGCCCAAGATTGGTAAACGGGAACTGCTCGGCGGAGTACGAGGAGGCAATGGACGACAGAACATGATCTGCCATCCTTTGACACTCGGCGCAATGTCGAAGGGCCCCATAGGGATAAAAAAGTAGCCGTACCGGGAGGAAAGCTACGCTCCCCTTACAACAGCAATCCCGGTCCGAAATGCCCCGGGAATCTCCCGGCCGGCTCCGCATCGGAACAGGGGAACGGTCTCATGCCGGCTTGCTTAGATGTTTATGCCGATGCATGACCAACGCCGAACGACGTCGTCCTGAAGAAAAATAAAAAAACCTGACATATGCGGCTGAAATTTTCTCTTCTTTTTCGGAGGTTCAACGTGGTCACCAACTTGTTAGTGGTTAGGACGCTTTCACGCTGGTGGGAACCTTCAGGCGTACTGCGTCGGCTACACATATCACAACCACTTTATATAGTTCAGCCCTTGGCAGTGCCCTATGGCGGTTCACGTGTTCATTTACGCAATGGATAAGCATAGCCAAGGGTCTTGAGGCTTCGCACCTGGTAACATAAGCACTCGGTTCCGATTTTGTGTTTGATCCGGACCCTTGTCTGATTGACCACCTCAAAGTCCATCCATCGACTGATTGGAAAGCGGTACTATATATGCGTGTCTGGCGCAGCACCACGATGCCTTCATTCATTGGCCAGAATGTCATAATTGTTCTCCACAAAAACGCCCGGAAGGATAGCAACCAAAAGGTGGAAGGGATATTCGGAGATAAATCTTTAGACAAATCACAAATCAGCAATGATGTAATGAGCGCTAGTGGTTCGGTAGCAACATGACAAACGCTAGCCCCTACGAGTTGTAAGTAGACGTAGTCTCTTACCAAAAGAACCTCAGTCAGCTTGGTGATACGAGACATGAAGGCCAAGCGGCCACTTGCTAGGCGCTGCAAAGTTGACTGGACGTAAGCTGAGGTTGTGTGACGTCAGGGGAGGTCTGGCATTTCAGTAGTTAATACATGCCGAATACTCCATGAGAAAGATCCTAGTGCTTAGGAACCAGCAAAAATCACATCAGTTGAAACCCCATAATAACACGCATCGCCGAATATTACATATTTACCTTATATCTACTCTTCCTGTGATAATAACAAGAACCACAGTATTACAATGTTTGCCAATAAAGAGGCCGTCAAAGCCAGACGACAAGAAGAGGAGCAGAAAAGGAGAACGGAAGAGGGAGTACAGCTTCGGAAGAAGCAGGGACAGGACTCAACGACTGGCGAGCAGGTGTGGTTTTCTCGACGCGTCGAAGACGGATGCCAGCTGCACTGGGCCATCATCACGCACGGCAACAAATACACACTCCGGCTACCCGACGGCATTCCGTCACGGGAAAAAGTACCGGGCAGCACTTTTGAACCCCCGCGCGAGTACGAGGCCAAGGTGGTACCATGGTCACTGAGAGAAGAGAGAAACCGGCTGCGAACGCTGGAGCTCACCAAGCCGCGGAACAAGGGGCACACACGAGACTATACCGTCTGCCAGATTGGCTGGACGACTCTCACCAAGGATGAAGTCAACGCCGAATGGGAAGCCGCACGCAAAGCAATCGCAGTGGAAGCGCTTGGGTTCGACGACTGCCGAAACCTCCTCAAGAACTTTGCTTGCATCATCAAAAAGCCTGACGGGTGTGCCTTGGACTACGACTGGTTCGCCGAGAGCCTCGAGATACCGTCCCACAGGCTGCACGAGATCACCCCCGAGAAGGCTATCATATCCTTCCAGCACACGTTGCAGAATAGCGGGTGGCTACTAGCTGGCGCTGGCGCCGGAGCTGGGATTGTGTACGGTACTTATAAGGTAGAG
The DNA here is from genome assembly GCF_000149035.1 of Colletotrichum graminicola M1.001. Classification (NCBI taxonomy): domain Eukaryota; kingdom Fungi; phylum Ascomycota; class Sordariomycetes; order Glomerellales; family Glomerellaceae; genus Colletotrichum; species Colletotrichum graminicola. Next base: position 150,538 of record NW_007361048.1, read on the forward strand.
GAGAACATGGCATCGATTGGGACGCAGGATGGCAACCCCGGTACAGCGGATACCAGTGTTGAGGGAGTTTGCGCCGTCTGTTGGTGTTGTAGTAGTTGCGAGAGCTGCGACTGGTCTTGGTGTTTACCATGTGCATGTGCAGGAGGGGCGTGCTGATTTCTCAAAACTATGTTATCTTCGATTTCTATCTGTTTTTACCCGTTCAAAATACCGTCCTCTTCCCTTGTTCCAAGCAGTCAGCTGCGCGAGATGCCAGTCGCTGGGAAGTAATAGTTAGTAATGGCACTGGGTGCGCAGCCCGTAATTAGATTGAACAAACTCTTAGTTTTGTGCATGATGTATGACCACAAAGGGAGCAAATACCAGACACGCTCATATTCTGAAACTGTATCCGATACCATATTAATACACATAAAAAACGATGTAAGTCAATTATTAACCGTTCTCCCCCGAGTCCATGAGGAAGATATGCGTGACAAACGAATAAACAGCGAAGAACCCTCAGTGTCTATTAATAACAACACTGATTATATCGATCTAGATAGGAGGAATTTTGAAGCCCGATTGACGAAGGTTCTGAAAAACACCTGTTGGATCGTACTTGGCAGATGCAGCCCTTAGCTTCTCGATAGAAGGGTCACCGTAGGATGAAATGGCATCTTGCAACTTGTGTGCATAATTAAGGAATTTCCAACCCCAGCCCAAGTCAAGAGATGCAGCATACGATTCAACGTCTTCCACAAAATCTTGGACGTAAGGGAAGGCAGTTGTCTCGTTGTCAGCTCCATTGATAGCAAGCGTAATGAGAAACATGATGCCGTTGCCTTTGTCGATGTAATGTTCCAAGCCGAGAATATTGCCACCATTGGCAACGCCTTTGTCGACAATCGACTTAGTAATGGGCTGAAACATGCAAAGAGTGTTGAAGCCAGAGGCGCCAATGGCCTTCTCCAGGTCCTCGTTCAACGCCGAGTATTTCTGGACAGCGTAGTTCATGATACGGGCATCGTTGGCGAAGGCGAGGGTGAACCACACGTTGCGTAAGCCGCCAGGCGAGTTAGAACCAAGCTCACTGGCAGCAACTGACATGAGGGCGACCTTGGTAGTGTCCCGAATGATACTGCCAGCAGTATAGTATCCATCAAAGACAGGAGGGGCGACCTCGGCTAGAGTGTTCTGAATGGCAGCATTAAGGAACATGCCACCATTGGCGGGGACATAGCCCCAATAAACGATTGAAGAGCTGTTTTCGTCTTTTTGGACGTTTTCGACGAAGTCAACAAAGGCATCAATGACTTGAGGTCCAGACTCTAAATCGTAATAGAGCTTGCCACCCCAGACGACGGGCTTTGAGGGGTCCGGGAAATCGATGACATGCATGTCGAAGCGAGTGACAAGGCCAAGGTTGGCGCCACTGCCTTTCAAGCCTTGCCACAGATCAGGGTTAGAGGTGGCATTGGCGTTGACAATGGAGCCATCAGCGAGGACAACCTCGAAATTTGCGACTGTGTCGCATGCAAAACCGTGAGATGCCGAGTGAAGTGAGTTACCACCGCCGGTGATGAAACCACCAGTGCCGACAGTTCCGGCGCGGCCACCGGTCACGACGACGCCGTGAGGTGCAAGCGTGTCGTATACGGTCTGCCAGTGGCCACCGGGCTGGATGGAGGCAAGTTTGGTATTGTTGTCGTAGATGGTGCTATTCATATTGCCAAAATCGATTGTGACACCCTCCTCAACACTGTTGGAGCCCGCAAATGACCCGTGGCCCCCACCACGCACGCCAAACGTGCAGTTGAAAGTAGCGAGTGTTTTGATGATAGTAGACACGTCCTCGGCAGTTGACGGCTGAGCAATACACCACGGGTTCAGAGCGGCGCTGACGGACCAATATGATTCCATGCGGTCCGTGTACTCGGCCGAGTCGGGAAAGAGAACCTTGCCAGCCAAGCCCGATATGACACTCAGATTTGAGCACTATATACTGATGGTCAGTACTATATCAGCAACACCCGAATGGTCTATCATGTGGCACCTTGACAGGAGAGGGGGGGGACGGCAACACACGCATGTTGTTGACTGTGAGTAAGATTCCCCTGCCACAAGGGCAGCGGACACAGCTATGGCGCTGCTCGCTATAGTGCCTGATTTCATGACTAGGCTCGACTCCAGTGAGCGTTGCGTGATCGTGGAAGCGCGGATCGGACAGAAGAAAAGCTTGAAGATGCCGGACAGAGCAAACACGGATTGAGGAGCTGGCGCGGGGAACAGACAAGATGGTCTTTGTTGTACTGACGATCGTGAACACTGAAGCGAATTGCTAGTTGTGCTCTTGTAATATCTTTATATATCGCTAGGTAAGCGGTGTAATTTTGCTATCTTACCGGCGTCTAACCTAATCAGGAAGGCAGCCGGAAATACCATGCAGTACTGACGAGGGCTACGGTCAGCGTGGGTTAGGATTCGTGGAACGGAACATGGTATTTCTGGTTGTTGAGGCTTAGTGGTTGCTAGATACAGTCAGATGCGGGCAAAATACTCGCTACCATATCAATACATCCAAGAAAGTCTGGGCTGAGGTACAAATACAAGGCGTTGCCCCTTCAGGTCGCGTAGGTGTACAATGATAGCCGCACACAGTAGTAAAAAGAACACACAGTTGGAGAGAGATTAGTAAAGCAAAATCGATCAAAACAGCTTCAAAAAAGCAGAAGCAACGATCTTCAGACGCCTAAGTAGACTGAGACAGAAACGAAAGTGAGCGTGTCTCTTGCTGTAGTCAAGGTGCCGTGTCGTGATTATCTACTATCTACGTCTATCTAGCTATCACCTGTAATTTTCTTACAAGCTAGGCATTTATCACAGGAGGCTCATGTATGTGTGGCGGTTGCCGTCAGCTACACCACATGCCATGTTATATAAACAAGCTTAAGGGCCCCCTTTATATAGGCCCTCTACTTAGGAGATTTGTCTTTATATAATTTAAGCCTTTTCTTTACTTATTTATATCTCCTTATTTGCTGTGTGCTCTAGCTTGTGAGAGCATTTAACCCTGACAAAGGAAATTGTATTTCTGAGGCACATGTGTCTGTATCTGTCAAAAGTGGTATATAAGGCCTGACTTCTTACAGATGTGAAACAGCTGAGGAGTTCCACTTCTTTCGCGCATTTGGGTATGGTCGTATGTGACTGTTTGGTGCATTGAAGATGATTATAGCCAGAAACCGAAACCTGTTCGTCAACTCCAGCGGGTAGATGAGGTGCCTTCCCGTTACCAATCGACATTAACAATGACAGAGTGTGCTTTAATCGACAACAATATTATCATCAATATATACAGTGAGATCTTTAACATAAGAGAGTTAAAAAAGTAAACAGAAAAAGAGGAATAAAAACTATTATATTGTCCCTGACCCTACTCCATTTCCTTTTGTAAGTATGAGGTGAGGTAACCCCTCTGCCCAGCCCTTACTAGTACTGCTTGCCGCTCTTGGTTCTTGGGTACCTAGTTCAGGCAAGGTGCCTCGTCAATGTGCATGTGGAACACGACCCAGCGGTCCTGGGGGCCGCCATCCGCCATATAGGGATCTCGGTACATGTCATTGCCGCCGGCCGCGCCGGGGGTCCGTCCTATCCAGTAACCCAGCTCGAGCATTGGAACGTTCTGCTGCGATAGGTTCTGCCAGCGCGCATAGTGCAGGCTCAGGTCGCCATTCAAAATGCCTCCCAGAATGGTCGAGATATCGGGGGTGCCGTTCTCGTCGTTGGGCAACCACCACACCCATCGTTTACCCACATCGGAAGGCTGGAGTAACGACACGCATACTAATCAGCCAAAGTGCAAAACAAGTCATGGGGTAGGGGGGAAAGGCGACCAAAGCTTCCTCACTTACATGGCGGGAGGTCTCCGACAACGCCTTTCCATCGCGTTTTCTCGTAGTGGGCAGCCAGCAAAACGTCTCAGACGCCTGCGCGGCCCGCCTAAGTCCCGGGCCGGCAGCCTTGGGGTTAAGGAAGACGTATTGCATGACAGCGTTGGGGTCGAGTTCAGGATTGCGTTGATAGTGCGCCCTGAGTTTCTCTGCCGTGATGGCCTCGTCGTAGGCTCCGGCAAATATCTCATCATAAACAGGCTGCAACGGTCCAATCAGGTCTGACTCCTTGGTGAGCAGAGCGACGCCGAACCCGACCATCCTCACATAACGATCCATCTCGCAGTTCGTAGCCCTGCCTTGCAAATCCCGGGCCTGGGAGGCCTCGAACTCGAGGGAACGCTTCACGTTGGTGAACATGTCGCCCAGTTTTGGGCGCAGAATCGTGGCCGGGCACGGCGGGTACTCCATATACTTCTCGAGGAGCAGCTGGAACTCCTTGTTCTGCGTTCCTCCAAAGGGATCATCGTCGCCGCGGGGAACAACGGGCTTGGGGGGCGGTTCGCAACAATACGCCCTGGCACCGCCGAAGCAACCGTTGCTGGCGCCCATGCCGCCAACCTCGGTGGCCAGCTTGATCTGGCCGCTGGGACAGCTGTCCTCGCAGATGAAGTCCTGTTCGAACCTGCGCGGGCTCGCCTTGTTGTGCCAGTCGCACTTGGAAAACGCCGCCGGCTTGGGTTCCCGGCAGCAGTAGTGCTTCGTCCCGGATATGCACGGCTGCTCGCCCCCGGCGGCCATCTTTGACGAGAAGATCTTGTTCGGGTAGTCGCTGGGGCAGTCCTGGTTGCACGTCGGCGCCTCCCCAACCCACTTGCACGACCCGTAGGCGGAGGTGGATTCCTCGCTGGTGCAGCACGCCGCCTGGTGCGAGAAGTTGCAGCCGACGCGCAACGAGCCGACCTTTACCTCGTCGTCGTTGCACCCGGGCATGCACACGCCGCTGTTCCTGTGGCTTCCAAACTTACCAATCAACGTCGATACCGTCAAAGTCGTACTTGTTCATCATCTTGATGAGAGAGTCGATGAAACTTTTAGTGGCAGACGTTGAAGCAGCCATGTCACCGAACGTGGTCTGCGTCGGACCGGGATCATTAAAGGCCCACCCGCCCACCGCAATCCGGATCTTGATGTCTGACTGGATAAGCTTGATGGCGTTGATCCGCTGCATGAATTGCGCCGTCTTGGAGTCACCGGCCTGTATCTCAATGGTTTTTGGGTCCATTGTGGCGAAGGAGAAGATGATATCGGTGTAGTATCCGAACGGAATCTCCTCCAGCAGCATGCCGTAGCAGGGGCGGTTCGTTGTGGACCAAGCTTCGTAGTAGCCGACCACACGAGTGATGGGAGTATTGCCGACGCTGCATGATGGTTGCTGAAATCCCAATCAACAGTTATCAGTCAATGAATTCACATTTGTTCGTTTTGGATGTTTGTCAAGAGACCATCAGCGGGTGTGGATAATGGACTGACCTTTACAGTTTCGTCGCCGCAAAAGTCCTTCGTCGTACCACAGAATCCAAACTTGCTGCAGCAGACGTTGAGAGGGCATGTCTCGGACTTGCTCCATTTTGAACTGTCCCATCCTGGGTTGCAGTCTGGGGTTGCAGTCTGCTTTGAAATCACAAGTACTTAGACATCCGGTGCTAAGCCAACATCGAATTAGTTCCATTTCCCCAACAATTACACATGGCATTTGTCTTCTTGCCAGGACTTTTCGACCTGGTGCTTCTCACTCACCCGCAGAAATCAGGTCCGGCGCCACAATATCCGGACTTGGAGCAGCATCCGATGGGACAGAGTTGCGTTGCGCTACATTCTGGACCTTGCTGAAGAGACAGTTGTAAGAGAGAGAGAAAGGAAACCAGAAACAGTAACAATTTTGCCATAATGAGCCTCTTGCCTCCACCATTCCCTATGCTGGTATTGTATGCGCTCCTGAGTAAGCCGTTTGATCCCTGATAGGGTAGCTAGTAGGCCTCTGGGGACTGGCAGCGTTGTGCCCCCCTTGGCTAGGCTATCAGCCTCTTCATTTCCTTTTATCCCCTGGTGCCCTGGGGATCAAGCGCGACGTAACGATTCGAGATGTCCGTGAGTAACGGAGCCGAGTTGTTGACCGACTGTTCCTTCATCCAGGAAATTCCTTCGTAGGCAAAGCTTTTTGGGGGGTTCGTCTTTTCAGAAAAGGACATTGCGGTAGAGTTCGCCAAACTCCAGCATAGTTGCTTCTCATATGGAAGTCTCTAGGTTATCCTTTATTTTCTTGCGCGGCTTTGTTATACTGCGACCGGCCGACCAGCGGCCTAATGGTCCGGCGCTTGCCGTTAGTTCCACCATACTAAGCGAACGATGGAAGCTTCGAACACGCCGCCGTGGCCTCGTGATGGTCATAACTACCTACCACCACATTGAGTGAATAACAGCGGCGACTTTAGACAATAGCTGGCTCAGAAATCGACTCCGCCACATATGCTTATTTACTCTACCTGGACAAAAGGTTATGCAGCTAGCTATATGGGATCGCCATTAGCGGTCCAGCTGATCTGCCGCCTCAGCCCTTCGATGCTAAGCATCACAATTCTAGGTGTGGCTTCCTCTAGGTATGCGAAGATCTGGGTCCAGGTGAGTGCCGCATGGCGCATCGCAGACGACAGGCCTAAAGCCATCTTCTCTGCTCCTACGAGAGCGTATAAAGATGATGCCCACAGCCCTCCCTCTCCCTGTCAGGCAACTCCATTTTCATCTCCATCTTCATAGGTAGAGACATATTGTTCACTCCAGGGCTTTCCTATGCTTGATCCCGCGAAGAAATATGCAGTTCTTTAACACCGTCGCCCTGGCCTCCAGCCTCATCAGTGCCGTCAATGCCATCGCCGCCCCGGCTCCCTCCCCGACCAAGTGCAATGCCGACAACTGCCTGCGCCAGGTCAGGGCTTCAGCCTTCCCTACGCGCTCCGGCACCGCAGACTGCCAGGCCTTCCAGACCGTCACCTCGACAGTCGTCACGACCACCACCGTAGCTGCCGCTGCCGCTGCCGCCGGTAAGGTCAAGCGCGCCGTCGTCGACCCCAATATCATGATTACGCAACTTGCTAAGCGCGCCGCTCCTGCAATCCCCACGTACGCCTCCGGCTGCTCTAACTCGGCCCAGTACGCCTCGGCCTGCTCTTGTGCCGGCGTCACTGCTTCGACCAAGACGGTCACCTCAACAGTTACCTCGACCTCTACCCCCGCCGCCGCCTGCCCTACCGGCACCTACGCCATCCAGCAGCAGGGCAGCGCTGACGGCAACATGAATTACGGTGTCCTCGCAGAAGACACTTACATCAGCGGCAACTCCTTCTGGGTCGACTTTACCCAGACCGTCGACCTCGCTGGCGCCTCCAAGTTTGACTTCGTCGCCGACTCAGCCAACCCTACCTTGTGCCGCCTTCGATCAGTCACTATTAGTTCTGCCATCAGTCTCGTCACCGACCCCAACGGCCGATTCAACCCTGCCCATTTGTTCCGTATCTCTGACCCAGCCGTAGTCAGTGCCAGTCGTTTCAGGATGAGCCCCGTCTATTGTGTTAAGGGCGCAGCCAACAAGCTCCAGTGCACCGCCGTCGATTCTGCGGGCGTTGCTGCGCCCGAAAATACCCTTTATAACGACATTGGCTTTCTCCGCATTGGTACTGCTGATCAGGCAACCTCGCAGTACTATATCCTCGTCACCGCTTAAGCGGAGGCTGCCCACCCTGGAGTTGCTCGCCGATGATGCGCTGTTTACCCAGAGACCAGTTACGTCGCTTCGAAATAGCTACAGCAGGGAACTAGATTGAGTCACTCCTAGCTTAATAAATCAGATAAGAATGATTGGTTGTTAATGCTAGGGCTTTCTATTAAACGCTTACTGTGATGAACCGCAGCGTCTGGTCATTTGAGAGTAAAGTAGTTGTCCTATTAAGAAACTACGTATGAACTGGAGAAGTAGTAGAAATACCCTTCTCACATGGTCTGTGCGTGTGGTCCGCCACATACGTGGCGGTGCCTACTGGTACTAGCCACACGAAGCTATTCCAGCTTCACGACACTTACACAATCGAATCCTTAATTCCACCACCAATCCCGCTTGCCCACTCATTGATGTGAATGCCTGATAAGTGAGCTTGGTCCTGCGGCGAAGCCTCAGAAGCTCTGCACGTGACGAGTGAAATCAGTGAGATCAGCTTCGCAGGGCGCCTGGACTACTGTTGTTTTTTCCCTATTTTTAGCCCTCATACAAAGAAATGTTCATGAAGCGTAAACACCTCCCCTCGATGTTACTACTACGTCTAATAAGGAAAGCAATTTGCGATGAGCGGAATCGAGCAACAAGCCAAACTCCAACTCCGTAAGATCCGCCGCTTCAACCCGGACCCCTATTACTAGATGGACAGCGTGGTCGCTAGATGAACAGCGTAGTCGCTAGACCCTGCGCTTAAATGAGACGGCTGACAGGGTTAGCGGATCGATGGTCTAGAAGTTCGGGTTTGGGGGATAAAGTGCCCACTAGCGGTAACGGAGGTTGTAGGAAATGTTTGCGCACGCCCGGAGGCTCGTCTTATGGACGTTTCGAATGAGCGCGAAGTCGAGTGAGCTATTGCTCACTTAGACAGCTGGGGTGAGTTATGTGGTATCGTCAACAACGCAGGCATCATGCACCCATGCGATGGTGATGCGGAAGAGTACCCGGTCGATATCTGGGACAAGACTTTTGATATTAACGTGAAGGGCGTCTGGTACGGTAGCAAGCATGCTGTGAGGTCGTTGCGCAAGCATGGCAAGAAGAAGGGTAGCATCATCAACACCGCTAGTATGGTTATGTTCCATCGTGGGATCAGCCACTCCTCAAGTTGCCTACGCTGGTAGCAAAGTTGCAGTCATGGCATTTGCCAGAGAGATGGCTATGTCCATGCTAGAGAGGGTAAGATCCTGTTGGTTTCACCAGGTTGGTGATACGGTTAACCGTACGTATTAATAGGCAGTGACAAATAATAGGGGTAAATACTGGTTCTGAATTATACGTAAAGGAAAAGAAACTATTAAAGGATTACGTAGCAAATCTACTGCGTAATATCCCTATGAATCCGGTAGATCTATAGTAAATTAGCTGTAGTTATTCTAGCCGTTTAGCGTTAATCTATACTACTAATATCTAGGTAATAGTTAATATTATAACACTAGTAACCTTCTAAAGTGCTATAAATTATCTTATTTTTTAGTTATTTATAAAGGGCCTAAAAACGTAATAAAAACAAAAAGCTAAGAAGTATTTAATACTTTTTATATATATAACCTATTATATATATAAAACCTATTTATTTATTTATATCTCTAATTAACTACTATTAATTAACTACTCTAGCGCTTTATTAGGTAATACCTTTATAAATCTATCTACTAGGTTATTTTTTTCTTATATCTATTAGATCTTATAGATCTTATATTACTTATATAACTAGTAAAGCGTTATAATATTAATTATAAGTTACTTCTTTTTAGTAGTACTAAGCTTTATAAGGTACTTATAGAGGGAGTATAAGTTAGTATAAAAGATTATTAGGATTTATAGTAACTTAAGGTAGTTAGTAATTATTATAAGTATAGTGCTAATTATATAAGTAATATTAGTGCTAGTAACTATACTATAGACTTTAGAGGCTAGTATACTATATATAACTTTTTTATACTTTATTAAGCTAAAGTAGATAATATTACTATTAAGTATAAATTTCTTATTATTAGTAGTAGGTTATATAATATTACTTTTATTAGTAAGTATAATAATAAAGCTAAGTTATAAGGTAAAATTATAGTTATTTATAAATAAGCTATTAATAAATATAAAGAGCTTTATAGTTATAAGATTAATTAGCTAAAAGAGTAGGCTATAGTTAAGGTAACTTATTTACTATTTAATCTAGTAATTAAGAGCCTTAATCTCCTTCTTTATAGGCTCTTAGTGTTATATAGTGACTAAATAGTTAAAGTAAGCCTTAGGTTAGTAAATTAATATAATATATACCTTATAGGCCTTTTACTAAATAAAATCTTACTTAGTAGTAAGTAAATTTATATTAACAGGCTAGAGCTTCTTACCTTAATCTTTTTAGTAAAAATTTATTTTACTATTATAGCTAAGGGAAAGCATACTGCTATTAAAGGTAATAAAATTATTAATAGTTAATAGTTACTTAGGCTTTATAGTAAAGGTTACCTTCTTAAGCTTTTTCTCCTTATAGATAGAGAATCTATTATCTATAAGGCTAATTATATTATCTATTTATATACTAATAAGGCTAAAATCCTTATTATTAGGTAATAAAATAAGTAGGTAAAGGTTAAAGGTTAATAAATCTATTTAGAGATTCTCTTTATAATAGTAGTTATATATAGCCTACTAGTAGGTGCCTGCCTTAGTAATACTATAGAGCGGCTTTATTACTTTTATAATAAAGTTATTAAGGTAAAAATAGTAAATTTATATAAGAAGTCTTATAAGAATAACGTAGTTAAGTGGTATTATAGATTAGGTATACGCTTAGGTAATATTATATAACTAGAGGTAAAATCTATATTATAAAAGTAAAGGGGTAAAAGTAAGGATTAGTTACTAAGCTATCTATTAGATTATAAGTAACTATATAAGAATTATTTTCTTACTATTATTAGTATAACCTTAGATAACTAACTATAATTTCTTATATAGTTACTTAATTTTTTTTTAACCTTATATACTATATATAACTTAAAGATCTATATATTACTATACGTTTTCTTATTATAGGTAATAATTTAAAATACACTATAGTTAATAAGGGCTTTTACCTCTACCTTATTAAATTCTTTAAAGGGCTTACTAGGTTTAGTAATAATACCTTTTTTTTATAGTTTAATAGTAAGTATATAGTTAGCTTCCTTCTTTATAGTAAGGTATATATTAAAGACGTTAATAGTAAGGTGTATCTTATAAAAAAAGGTAGTAATTAGGTTCTTTTATAAGCAGCTATATCCTTATTATAAGGGCAGCCTGTTATTAATAATAATAGTATTATATACTTCTTCTATAGATTTACCAGCTATTATAGGCTCTCTTATACTTATATAGGCTTATTATTTCCTTTAGCTAGTGTAGGCAGTAGCGCTAATTAGCCTTCTTCTTATACTATATAGTATAGTTTTACTATAGTAATATAAGAATTATATAGGCTGTAAGGTAATTTAATAGTATAAGTAGTACTATTATTAGTAAGTAGGTAAAATAGGCCTTACTAGCTATTCTTTTTATACTATATATAAATAAGTAATTAAAGAGGTAGCACTATAGTATTTATTATATCTAGGCTATTATATATTACTAGTGTATTATATACTTATCTCCTTATGTAGATTTACTACACTATATTTATAGCCTTTTTTACTACTTTAGCTTGTTATATAGTAGAAGGGGTAAGTAGTAACTTATCTATAATATAAAGGTATACACTAAAAACAAGTAAGGTTAGCATAAGGCTATTAGGGCTAGTGGTATTATTAATTATTATAATATTAACTATTACCTAGATATTAGCAGTATAAATTAACGCTAAACAGCTAGAATAACTACAGCTAATTTGCTATAGATCTACTAGATTTATAGGGATATTATGCAGTAGATTTACTATATAATCCTATAATAGTTTTTTTTTCTTTACATATAATTTAGAACTAGTATTTACCCCTATTATTTATTACTGCCTATTAATACATATAGTTAACTATATTACTAACCTAGTAAAACTAATACTAATTAGTAGTTAACTTTACTATAACTACTACTAAAAATACTATAGATTAGTAAGGTATTATAAGAAGAGCTAATAACGTTATTAACTACTTATAAAGGCCTAAAGTAGGCCCTACTAAAAAACGTTACTATAAATACCCTTATAACGCTATTATACTATATGCCTTTATAGGTTAATCTCTAAGATAATAATACCTAACCTCCTATAGTTAGTAAAGGCCTAGTAATTTATATCTATATATATAAGCCTTATTACTTTATAAAAGGCACTCTTAACTATAAAAAACACCTTACTTTATACGCTAACCTATTATTAATTAGTAACTATTTACTTTTTACCTTCTTTTTGTTATAAGCTTATAAAGCTTACTAACTTTTTTTTTAAAATATTTTTTTTTATTTTTTTTTTAAGTTATTTTATGTTACTAACATAATAGCCTTTATTATCTATAAGCCTATTATAAGCCTTTCTTTTCTAAGTTTTTTTATTTAACTATAAGTCTTTATAATTACCTATACTACTAGTAGTAAATCCCCTAACAGATATATACGCCTTTTAATAGTAGTTAAGGGAAACGCCTATAACTAAGAGGTAGTTAGGCTAACAGAGGGTAATTATAAGTAAGTAACTAAGATAAGCTACTAAGGTAAAAAAGGCATAAGTAATACATAAGGTAATAACACCACTAGGCAGCTAAGGGCAGTTTACCCTAAGTACATACTACTACCTAACGTAGCTAAGTAAGTAGAGGTAATTATAAGTAAATACTAAGTGCTAGAAGGGCTAAAAGAGTTTATCCTTACTAACTAATAGCAGAAGGACTATATTACTAAGTTACTATAAGATCTTATAGCTACTAAGAAAAAGAATACGCTTACTACTATTACTATGTTCTATATCTCTAAGTATAAATACTATAACTACTTATATAATATCCTTTAAGAGAAAGCGTAATTTAACTTTAAAGATTAGTTAACTAAAGACTTTATAGCGTTACTATATAAAGTAACTAAGAAGTTATATAACTACTTTATTAGTTAAGAAGTATAAATTAAGTAATTAAAGAATTTAATAGTTATATTATAACTTTATAAGGCTACTTATAATAATAAGTAAGTTATATAAAATAAAGAGATAATAGCTACTATTACTTATAAAACTAAAGGGTTTAAGAAGTAGCTAATAAATACTAATTTCTATAAAGATATTACTAATATAGTAGTGTTACTTATTAAGGCTATACTTATAGCTAAAGTAACTAAGTAGGTAGTTACTTATAAATTATTAGTAATTACTAAGGTAACCTTATATAATAATTTATTATTTATACCTCCTTTAGCCTTATTACTATAGAAACCTTAGATAATAGTAATAATATATAAAGTATAAGTCTAGCTACGTTTTTTAACTATAGTAACACTTAGTGTAACTACTACTATAATAAGTAAGTAAAGTAGCCTAACGCTAAAGTAATTAATAGACTTAATAAAATTCTATATAAATAACCTAGGTTTAATATATAGTAGCAGCCTATATAAGACTATTAACTTAAAGTTACTGTTTTTTTATAACCTTTATGTTTATATAGGCATACTATAAAACTACTATAGTATAGTAGTAATAGTAATACTTAAAGGGGAGCTATATAAGTATTATACTACCTTATTACTTAGTTATTCTAATAATTTTAACGTAATAATAGTAAAGCTTAAATAACGCTTTAAAGGTAATAAAGTACACCTTTTACACCTAGCTAAGCTTTACTATACCTCCTTTAATTTAATTACTAAAGAAAACGCTAGTAAAAGTAAGCTTAAAGTACTTAAGGCACTTATTATATAAATTACCTAGTTAGTATAGGTAACTACTTATAATAGCACCCTATATAATAAAGATTATTATAAGTAATTACTTACTTACTATTATAGTGTGCCTAAATACTTTATTACTATCCTTAATTTACCTACTACCTTTAGTAGCCTTTATATATAATTATATAGTAGTATAGTAAATTTACTTCTTTACTATAAGCTATAGTTATAATACTTTACTAATAATAATTATAGTAATAACTAATACTAAGTTAACTATAAGTATAACAGCTAGTATAACTATAGGGTAGACCCCTAGAGACAGTAAGGCTATTTATAAGGCCCTCTATAGTTAGCTAGTAGTAAAGTACTGCCTAATAGTAATTTGTCTAAGAAGTGCTTTGTCTATAGTAAATTAGGCTATTAGTTAACTAAGCACACTAAGGAGGAATAATAAGCCTCCTTTATATAGTATAAAAGCACCTACTTTATATAGGCTTTATAAGCCACCTTTAGTTACTTTCTTATTAACTATAAGGGTAATAAGCTAATTTATCTTAAAGAAGTAAGTAAAGATAGTAAAACTTACCTATTAGATAGTAAAAACTATAAATCTACTGCGTTTTTTATATTTACTATATACTTTAGTAAGTAGTTAATTAACAGCCTATCTACCTATAAAAAGTTATATAACTAGGCAACTTTTTATATTATTACCTATAAAAATCTATATAAAGAGGCACTACTTAATCTAACTATAAAAAGTAGTAATATTTTTATATTTAATAACTACTACTTTATATTAACATTTTAAAGTATTATGCCTAACACTAGTGTAGCTAAAGTATCTATAGCTAGCTAATAATAGTACCTTATACTTAAGAAACACCTTAGTAAGAGGATCCTATTAGATACTACTTATACTAGTAAAGTAATAATTTACTTTAGTAGTAAGGATTACTATAAATCCCTTAGTATAATTTATATACCTATACTAATTAGTAATCTTGTTTTTTATATAATAATAAGTAATATACTATTTCTCTTTTACTTATAAGATATAGATTACTATAGTATAAAATTTAATAACCTTACTAACTAGCTTATTAAGGATAAGATTATTATACCTATTACCTAAAAATAAGGCTATATATAGATACTTTTAGAACTATCTAAAAGTACTATTATAGAGTAGTATCTTATAGATAGTAAATTACACTAAATTTACTACTAATTTAGTTACCTATTAGTAAATTACTTTTATAAGCTACTTAAATAAGTAGGTAAATTAACCTCCCTTACTACGCTTAAAGAGATTAATAAATACTACTGTTACTACTAACTTAACATAAAGGCGCCTAGTTACTTTAAGTTTACACTATATAATAACTATAAATTTAACTATATAATTATTATTAACGTAATATATTTAGAGGGTAATAAGCCTATACTTTATATAGTTAACTTAGCTATAGCGTTTAATATAGTAAGATTCTTATGTTTAATTACTATAAAACACACTTAGGAGGCACTATAGATATATTAAATTAATATATACCTTAGCCTGCCTAATTAGATTACTACTAACACTAGCCTAAATTTTTATATAGCTAAATTTAAACATACTGCCTATACGTTATCTATTAAGGTTAATAAAGTGCTTATTAAAGCCTACTAATCTATTAGTAAAGTTAAATAATACTACACTACTTTTTACTATATATATAAGATTATTTATACTAATAGTAACTATAAGCCTAAAGTTACCCTTTAATTAGCTATTAAAGCTATTAATAATACTACTAGCCTTAATAGCCTTATACTAACCTTACTTATTTTTAGTATATACCCTTATATTATAGATAAGTTACTGCCTGCCCTTTCTACTGTATAATAAGCTAAAGTAGTAAAAAAGGCTATAAACGTAGTATAGTAAATCTACACTAAAAGACAGGTACGTAATACACTAGTAACGCGTAACAGCCTAAATATAATAGGCACTATAGCCTTACTACTTTAATTACTTATCTATATATAGTAAGAAAAAGATAGCTACGTACAAGTCTTTTTTACTTACTTATAAATAACAGTACTACTTATACTAT